>NW_027185549.1:0-56522 GCF_040183065.1 Periplaneta americana | reverse complement strand
CACTCATCGGCTTTGTTGTCACTACACGTACTGCGGAGTTATGGCGGCTAGAATGGCGGCGGAATAGTGGTTTAAACCCTTCCCCTTTTTTTCTCGAAAATAAGAAAGTGTTCGCGATTGCCGTTTTGATGCTATCGTGTAAGAAGTAAGTCAAGGGGGAATACAGGGCCGCATCCCGTTCCTCGGTATGGCCATTATTTCCGGAATTACAGACTCAAATACTTTAGGTACCCAAAAATTGGGGCTAGAAAAAAGTGCGACGGGTTTGCCGGATTTTACCGGTGGTTACTACTGAAGATGCTGGGATGCTACAGTTAAAAGGACAGGCCTCTGAGTCGCCTCGTTCTCCTTGTGTAGAAAAATTCCGTTTTGGAAGGTCAAAATGACCATTTTTTGAAATTTTGCGGCCTCTCCCGTCCAAACGAACGGGGATCGAGAGTTGTCCTTTATACTCAAGATAGAGTTCGACGAGCTGTATTCAACGCACTCATCGGCTTTGTTGTCACTACACGTACTGCGGAGTTATGGCGGCTAGAATGGCGGCGGAATAGTGGTTTAAACCCTTCCCCTTTTTTTCTCGAAAATCAGAAAGTGTTCGCGATTGCCGTTTTGATGCTATCGTGTAAGAAGTAAGTCAAGGGGGAATACAGGGCCGCATCCCGTTCCTCGGTATGGCCATTATTTCCGGAATTACAGACTCAAATACTTTAGGTACCCAAAAATTGGGGCTAGAAAAAAGTGCGACGGATTTGCCGTATTTTACCGGTGGTTACTACTGAAGATGCTGGGATGCTACAGTTAAAAGGGCAGGCCTCTGAGTCGCCTCGTTCTCCTTGTGTAGAAAAAATTCCGTTTTGGAAGGTCAAAATGACCATTTTTTGAAATTTTGCCGGCCTCTCCCGTCCAAACGAACGGGGATCGAGAGTTGTCCTTTATACTCAAGATAGAGTTCGACGAGCTGTATTCAACGCACTCATCGGCTTTGTTGTCACTACACGTACTGCGGAGTTATGGCGGCTAGAATGGCGGCGGAATAGTGGTTTAAACCCTTCCCCTTTTTTTCTCGAAAATCAGAAAGTGTTCGCGATTGCCGTTTTGATGCTATCGTGTAAGAAGTAAGTCAAGGGGGAATACAGGGCCGCATCCCGTTCCTCGGTATGGCCATTATTTCCGGAATTACAGACTCAAATACTTTAGGTACCCAAAAATTGGGGCTAGAAAAAAGTGCGACGGATTTGCCGAATTTTACCGGTGGTTACTACTGAAGATGCTGGGATGCTACAGTTAAAAGGGCAGGCCTCTGAGTCGCCTCGTTCTCCTTGTGTAGAAAAAATTCCGTTTTGGATGGTCAAAATGACCATTTTTTGAAATTTTGCCGGCCTCTCCCGTCCAAACGAACGGGGATCGAGAGTTGTCCTTTATACTCAAGATAGAGTTCGACGAGCTGTATTCAACGCACTCATCGGCTTTGTTGTCACTACACGTACTGCGGAGTTATGGCGGCTAGAATGGCGGCGGAATAGTGGTTTAAACCCTTCCCCTTTTTTTCTCGAAAATCAGAAAGTGTTCGCGATTGCCGTTTTGATGCTATCGTGTAAGAAGTAAGTCAAGGGGGAATACAGGGCCGCATCCCGTTCCTCGGTATGGCCATTATTTCCGGAATTACAGACTCAAATACTTTAGGTACCCAAAAATTGGGGCTAGAAAAAAGTGCGACGGATTTGCCGGATTTTACCGGTGGTTACTACTGAAGATGCTGGGATGCTACAGTTAAAAGGGCAGGCCTCTGAGTCGCCTCGTTCTCCTTGTGTAGAAAAAATTCCGTTTTGGAAGGTCAAAATGACAATTTTTTGAAATTTTGCCGGCCTCCCCCGTCCAAACGAACGGGGATCGAGAGTTGTGCTTTATGCTCAAGATAGAGTTCGACGAGCTGTATTCAACGCACTCATCGGCTTTGTTGTCACTACACGTACTGCGGAGTTATGGCGGCTAGAATGGCGGCGGAATAGTTTTTCTCGAAAATCAGAAAGTGTTCGCGATTGCCGTTTTCATGCTATCGTGTAAGAAGTAAGTCAAGGGGGAATACAGGGCCGCATCCCGTTCCTCGGTATGGCCATTATTTCCGGAATTACAGACTCAAATACTTTAGGTACCCAAAAATTGGGGCTAGAAAAAAGTGCGACGGATTTGCCGGATTTTACCGGTGGTTACTACTGAAGATGCTGGGATGCTACAGTTAAAAGGGCAGGCCTCTGAGTCGCCTCGTTCTCCTTGTGTAGAAAAAATTCCGTTTTGGAAGGTCAAAATGACCATTTTTTGAAATTTTGCCGGCCTCTCCCGTCCAAACGAACGGGGATCGAGAGTTGTCCTTTATACTCAAGATAGAGTTCGACGAGCTGTATTCAACGCACTCATCGGCTTTGTTGTCACTACACGTACTGCGGAGTTATGGCGGCTAGAATGGCGGCGGAATAGTTTTTCTCGAAAATCAGAAAGTGTTCGCGATTGCCGTTTTGATGCTATCGTGTAAGAAGTAAGTCAAGGGGGAATACAGGGCCGCATCCCGTTCCTCGGTATGGCCATTATTTCCGGAATTACAGACTCAAATACTTTAGGTACCGAAAAATTGGGGCTAGAAAAAAGTGCGACGGATTTGCCGGATTTTACCGGTGGTTACTACTGAAGATGCTGGGATGCTACAGTTAAAAGGGCAGGCCTCTGAGTCGCCTCGTTCTCCTTGTGTAGAAAAAATTCCGTTTTGGAAGGTCAAAATGACCATTTTTTGAAATTTTGCCGGCCTCTCCCGTCCAAACGAACGGGGATCGAGAGTTGTCCTTTATACTCAAGATAGAGTTCGACGAGCTGTATTCAACGCACTCATCGGCTTTGTTGTCACTACACGTACTGCGGAGTTATGGCGGCTAGAATGTTGGCGGAATAGTGGTCCCCTTTTTTTCTCGAAAATCAGAAAGTGTTCGCGATTGCCGTTTTGATGCTATCGTGTAAGAAGTAAGTCAAGGGGGAATACAGGGCCGCATCCCGTTCCTCGGTATGGCCATTATTTCCGGAATTACAGACTCAAATACTTTAGGTACCCAAAAATTGGGGCTAGAAAAAAGTGCGACGGATTTGCCGGATTTTACCGGTGGTTACTACTGAAGATGCTGGGATGCTACAGTTAAAAGGGCAGGCCTCTGAGTCGCCTCGTTCTCCTTGTGTAGAAAAAATTCCGTTTTGGAAGGTCAAAATGACCATTTTTTGAAATTTTGCCGGCCTCTCCCGTCCAAACGAACGGGGACCGAGAGTTGTCCTTTATACTCAAGATAGAGTTCGACGAGCTGTATTCAACGCACTCATCGGCTTTGTTGTCACTACACGTACTGCGGAGTTATGGCGGCTAGAATGGCGGCTTTTCTCGAAAATCAGAAAGTGTTCGCGATTGCCGTTTTGATGCTATCGTGTAAGAAGTAAGTCAAGGGGGAATACAGGGCCGCATCCCGTTCCTCGGTATGGCCATTATTTCCGGAATTACAGACTCAAATACTTTAGGTACCCAAAAATAGGGGCTAGAAAAAAGTGCGACGGATTTGCCGGATTTTACCGGTGGTTACTACTGAAGATGCTGGGATGCTACAGTTAAAAGGGCAGGCCTCTGAGTCGCCTCGTTCTCCTTGTGTAGAAAAAATTCCGTTTTGGAAGGTCAAAATGACCATTTTTTGAAATTTTGCCGGCCTCTCCCGTCCAAACGAACGGGGATCGAGAGTTGTCCTTTATACTCAAGATAGAGTTCGACGAGCTGTATTCAACGCACTCATCGGCTTTGTTGTCACTACACGTACTGCGGAGTTATGGCGGCTAGAATGTTGGCAGAATAGTGGTCCCCTTTTTTTCTCGAAAATCAGAAAGTGTTCGCGATTGCCGTTTTGATGCTATCGTGTAAGAAGTAAGTCAAGGGGGAATACAGGGCCGCATCCCGTTCCTCGGTATGGCCATTATTTCCGGAATTACAGACTCAAATACTTTAGGTACCCAAAAATTGGGGCTAGAAAAAAGTGCGACGGATTTGCCGTATTTTACCGGTGGTTACTACTGAAGATGCTGGGATGCTACAGTTAAAAGGGCAGGCCTCTGAGTCGCCTCGTTCTCCTTGTGTAGAAAAAATTCCGTTTTGGAAGGTCAAAATGACCATTTTTTGAAATTTTGCCGGCCTCTCCCGTCCAAACGAACGGGGATCGAGAGTTGTCCTTTATACTCAAGATAGAGTTCGACGAGCTGTATTCAACGCACTCATCGGCTTTGTTGTCACTACACGTACTGCGGAGTTATGGCGGCTAGAATGGCGGCGGAATAGTGGTTTAAACCCTTCCCCTTTTTTTCTCGAAAATCAGAAAGTGTTCGCGATTGCCGTTTTGATGCTATCGTGTAAGAAGTAAGTCAAGGGGGAATACACGGCCGCATCCCGTTCCTCGGTATGGCCATTATTTCCGGAATTACAGACTCAAATACTTTAGGTACCCAAAAATTGGGGCTAGAAAAAAGTGCGACGGATTTGCCGGATTTTACCGGTGGTTACTACTGAAGATGCTGGGATGCTACAGTTAAAAGGGCAGGCCTCTGAGTCGCCTCGTTCTCCTTGTGTAGAAAAAATTCCGTTTTGGAAGGTCAAAATGACAATTTTTTGAAATTTTGCCGGCCTCCCCCGTCCAAACGAACGGGGATCGAGAGTTGTCCTTTATACTCAAGATAGAGTTCGACGAGCTGTATTCAACGCACTCATCGGCTTTGTTGTCACTACACGTACTGCGGAGTTATGGCGGCTAGAATGGCGGCGGAATAGTGGTTTAAACCCTTCCCCTTTTTTTCTCGAAAATCAGAAAGTGTTCGCGATTGCCGTTTTGATGCTATCGTGTAAGAAGTAAGTCAAGGGGGAATACAGGGCCGCATCCCGTTCCTCGGTATGGCCATTATTTCCGGAATTACAGACTCAAATACTTTAGGTACCCAAAAATTGGGGCTAGAAAAAAGTGCGACGGATTTGCCGTATTTTACCGGTGGTTACTACTGAAGATGCTGGGATGCTACAGTTAAAAGGGCAGGCCTCTGAGTCGCCTCGTTCTCCTTGTGTAGAAAAAATTCCGTTTTGGAAGGTCAAAATGACCATTTTTTGAAATTTTGCCGGCCTCTCCCGTCCAAACGAACGGGGATCGAGAGTTGTCCTTTATACTCAAGATAGAGTTCGACGAGCTGTATTCAACGCACTCATCGGCTTTGTTGTCACTACACGTACTGCGGAGTTATGGCGGCTAGAATGACCTTTCGAAAATCAGAAAGTGTTCGCGATTGCCGTTTTGATGCTATCGTGTAAGAAGTAAGTCAAGGGGGAATACAGGGCCGCATCCCGTTCCTCGGTATGGCCATTATTTCCGGAATTACAGACTCAAATACTTTAGGTACCCAAAAATTGGGGCTAGAAAAAAGTGCGACGGATATGCCGGATTTTACCGGTGGTTACTACTGAAGATGCTGGGATGCTACAGTTAAAAGGGCAGGCCTCTGAGTCGCCTCGTTCTCCTTGTGTAGAAAAAATTCCGTTTTGGAAGGTCAAAATGACCATTTTTTGAAATTTTGCCGGCCTCTCCCGTCCAAACGAACGGGGATCGAGAGTTGTCCTTTATACTCAAGATAGGGTTCGACGAGCTGTATTCAACGCACTCATCGGCTTTGTTGTCACTACACGTACTGCGGAGTTATGGCGGCTAGAATGGCGGCGGAATAGTTTTTTAAACCCTTCCCCTTTTTTTCTCGAAAATCAGAAAGTGTTCGCGATTGCCGTTTTGATGCTATCGTGTAAGAAGTAAGTCAAGGGGGAATACAGGGCCGCATCCCGTTCCTCGGTATGGCCATTATTTCCGGAATTACAGACTCAAATACTTTAGGTACCCAAAAATTGGGGCTAGAAAAAAGTGCGACGGATTTGCCGGATTTTACCGGTGGTTACTACTGAAGATGCTGGGATGCTACAGTTAAAAGGGCAGGCCTCTGAGTCGCCTCGTTCTCCTTGTGTAGAAAAAATTCCGTTTTGGAAGGTCAAAATGACCATTTTTTGAAATTTTGCCGGCCTCTCCCGTCCAAACGAACGGGGATCGAGAGTTGTCCTTTATACTCAAGATAGAGTTCGACGAGCTGTATTCAACGCACTGATGGGCTTTGTTGTCACTACACGTACTGCGGAGTTATGGCGGCTAGAATCAGAAAGTGTTCGCGATTGCCGTTTTGATGCTATCGTGTAAGAAGTAAGTCAAGGGGGAATACAGGGCCGCATCCCCTTCCTCGGTATGGCCATTATTTCCGGAATTACAGATTCAAATATTTTAGGTACCCAAAAATTGGGTTCTAGAAAAAAGTGCGACGGATTTGCCGGATTTTACCGGTGGTTACTACTGAACATGCTGGGATGCTACAGTTAAAAGGGCAGGCCTCTGAGTCGCCTCGTTCTCCTTGTGTAGAAAAAATTCTGTTTTGGAAGGTCAAAATGACCAATTTTTGAAATTTTGCCGGCCTCTCCCGTGCAAACGAACGGGGATCGAGAGTTGTCCTTTATCCTCACGATAGAGTTCGACGAGCTGTATTCAGCGCACTCGTCGGCTTTGTTGTCACTACACGTACTGCGGAGTTATGGCTGCTAGCATGGCGGCGGAATAGTGGTTTAAACCCTTCCCCTTTTTTTCTCGAAAATCTGAAAGTGTTCGCGATTGCCGTTTTGATGCTATCGTGTAAGAAGTAAGTCAAGGGGGAATACAGGGCCGCATCTCGTTCCTCGGTATGGCCATTATTTCCGGAATTACAGACTCAAATATTTTAGGTAACCAAAAATTGGGGCTAGAAAAAAGTGTGACGGATTTGCCGGATTTTACCGGTGGTTACTACTGAAGATGCTGGGATGCTACAGTTAAAAGGGCAGGCCTCTGAGTCGCCTCGTTCTCCTTGTGTAGAAAAAATTCTGTTTTGGAAGGTAAAAATGACCATTTTTTTAAATTTGCCGGCCTCACCCGTGCAAACGAACGGGGTCGAGAGTTGTCCTTTATACTCAAGATAGAGTTCGACGAGCTGTATTCAACGAACTCGTCGGCTTTGTTGTCACTACACGTACTGCGGAGTTATGGCGGCTAGAATGGCGGCGGAATAGTGGTTTAAACCCTTCCCCTTTTTTTCTCGAAAATCTGAAAGTGTTCGCGATTGCCGTTTTGATGCTATCGTGTAAGAAGTAAGTCAAGGGGGAATACAGGGCCGCATCCCGTTCCTCGGTATGGCCATTATTTCCGGAATTACAGACTCAAATATTTTAGGTACCCAAATATTGGGGCTAGAAAAAAGTGCGACGGATTTGCCGGATTTTACCGGTGGTTACTACTGAAGATGCTGGGATGCTACAGTTAAAAGGGCAGGCCTCTGAGTCGCCTCGTTCTCCTTGTGTAGAAAAAATTCTGTTTTGGAAGGTCAAAATGACCATTTTTTGAAATTTTGCCGGCCTCTCCCCTGCAAACGAACGGGGATACAGAGTTGTCCTTTACACTCACGATAGAGTTCGACGAGCTGTATTCAACGCACTCGTCGGGTTTGTTGTCACTACACGTACTGCGGAGTTATGGCGGCTAGAATGGCGGCGGAATAGAAAATCAGAAAGTGTTCGCGATTGCCGTTTTGATGCTATCGTGTAAGAAGTAAGTCAAGGGGGAATACAGGGCCGCATCCCGTTCCTCGGTATTGCCATTATTTCCGGAATTACAGACTCAAAAATTTAGGTCCCCAAAAATTGGGGATAGAAAAAAGTGCGACGGATTTGCCGGATTTTACCGGTGGTTACTACTGAAGATGCTGGGATGCTACAGTTAAAAGGGCAGGCCTCTGAGTCGCCTCGTTCTCCTTGTGTAGAAAAAATTCCGTTTTGGAAGGTCAAAATGACCATTTTTTGAAATTTTGCCGGCCTCTCCCGTCCAAACGAACGGGGATCGAGAGTTGTCCTTTATACTCAAGATAGAGTTCGACGAGCTGTATTCAACGCACTCATCGGCTTTGTTGTCACTACAGGTACTGCGGAGTTATGGCGGCTAGAATGGCGGCGAAATAGTGGTTCCCCTTTTTTTCTCGAAAATCAGAAAGTGTTCGCGATTGCCATTTTGATGCTATCGTGTAAGAAGTAAGTCAAGTGGGAATACAGGGCCGCATCCCGTTCCTCGGTATGGCCATTATTTCCGGAATTACAGACTCATATATTTTAGGTACCCAAAAATTGGGGCTAGAAAAAAGTGCGACGGATTTGCCGGATTTTACCGGTGGTTACTACTGAAGATGCTGGGATGCTACAGTTAAAAGGGAAGGCCTCTGAGTCGCCTCGTTCTCCTTGTGTAGATAAAATTCCGTTTTGGAAGGTCAAAATGACCATTTTTTGAAATTTTGCCGGCCTCTCCCGTCCAAACGAACGGGGATCGAGAGTTGTCCTTTATACTCAAGATAGAGTTCGACGAGCTGTATTCAACGCACTCATCGGCTTTGTTGTCACTACACGTACTGCGGTGTTATGGCGGCGGAATAGTGGTTTAAACCCTTCCCCTTTTTTTCTCGAAAATCAGAAAATGTTCGCGATTGCCGTTTTGATGCTATCGTGGAAGAAGTAAGTCAAGGGGGAATACAGGGCCGCATCCCGTTCGTCGGTATGGCCATTATTTCCGGAATTACAGACTCAAATATTTTAGGTACCCAAAAATTGGGGCTAGAAAAAAGTACGACGGATTTGCCGGATTTTACCGGTGGTTACTACTGAAGATGCTGGGGTGCTACAGTTAAAAGGGCAGGCCTCTGAGTCGCCTCGTTCTCCTTGTGTAGAAAAAATTCCGTTTTGGAAGGTCAAAATGACCATTTTTTGAAATTTTGCCGGCCTCTCCCGTCCAAACGAACGGGGATCGAGAGTTGTCCTTTATACTCAAGATAGAGTTCGACGAGCTGTATTCAACGCACTCATCGGCTTTGTTGTCACTACACGTACTGCGGAGTTATGGCGGCTAGAATGGCGGCGAAAATCAGAAAGTGTTCGCGATTGCCGTTTTGATGCTATCGTGTAAGAAGTAAGTCAAGGGGGAATACAGGGCCGCATCCCGTTCCTCGGTATGGCCATTATTTTCCGGAATTACAGACTCAAATACTTTAGGTACCCAAAAATTGGGGCTAGAAAAAAGTGCGACGGATTTGCCGGATTTTACCGGTGGTTACTACTGAAGATGCTGGGATGCTACAGTTAAAAGGGCAGGCCTCTGAGTCGCCTCGTTCTCCTTGTGTAGAAAAAATTCCGTTTTGGAAGGTCAAAATGACCATTTTTTGAAATTTTGCCGGCCTCTCCCGTCCAAACGAACGGGGATCGAGAGTTGTCCTTTATACTCAAGATAGAGTTCGACGAGCTGTATTCAACGCACTCATCGGCTTTGTTGTCACTACACGTACTGCGGAGTTATGGCGGCTAGAATGGCGGCGGAATAGTGGTTTAAACCCTTCCCCTTTTTTTCTCGAAAATAAGAAAGTGTTCGCGATTGCCGTTTTGATGCTATCGTGTAAGAAGTAAGTCAAGGGGGAATACAGGGCCGCATCCCGTTCCTCGGTATGGCCATTATTTCCGGAATTACAGACTCAAATACTTTAGGTACCCAAAAATTGGGGCTAGAAAAAAGTGCCACGGATTTGCCGGATTTTACCGGTGGTTACTACTGAAGATGCTGGGATGCTACAGTTAAAAGGACAGGCCTCTGAGTCGCCTCGTTCTCCTTGTGTAGAAAAATTCCGTTTTGGAAGGTCAAAATGACCATTTTTTGAAATTTTGCCGGCCTCTCCCGTCCAAACGAACGGGGATCGAGAGTTGTCCTTTATACTCAAGATAGAGTTCGACGAGCTGTATTCAACGCACTCATCGGCTTTGTTGTCACTACACGTACTGCGGAGTTATGGCGGCTAGAATGGCGGCGGAATAGTGGTTTAAACCCTTCCCCTTTTTTTCTCGAAAATCAGAAAGTGTTCGCGATTGCCGTTTTGATGCTATCGTGTAAGAAGTAAGTCAAGGGGGAATACAGGGCCGCATCCCGTTCCTCGGTATGGCCATTATTTCCGGAATTACAGACTCAAATACTTTAGGTACCCAAAAATTGGGGCTAGAAAAAAGTGCGACGGGTTTGCCGGATTTTACCGGTGGTTACTACTGAAGATGCTGGGATGCTACAGTTAAAAGGACAGGCCTCTGAGTCGCCTCGTTCTCCTTGTGTAGAAAAATTCCGTTTTGGAAGGTCAGAATGACCATTTTTTGAAATTTTGCCGGCCTCTCCCGTCCAAACGAACGGGGATCGAGAGTTGTCCTTTATACTCAAGATAGAGTTCGACGAGCTGTATTCAACGCACTCATCGGCTTTGTTGTCACTACACGTACTGCGGAGTTATGGCGGCTAGAATGGCGGCGGAATAGTGGTTTAAACCCTTCCCCTTTTTTTCTCGAAAATCAGAAAGTGTTCGCGATTGCCGTTTTGATGCTATCGTGTAAGAAGTAAGTCAAGGGGGAATACAGGGCCGCATCCCGTTCCTCGGTATGGCCATTATTTCCGGAATTACAGACTCAAATACTTTAGGTACCCAAAAATTGGGGCTAGAAAAAAGTGCGACGGATTTGCCGGATTTTACCGGTGGTTACTACTGAAGATGCTGGGATGCTACAGTTAAAAGGGCAGGCCTCTGAGTCGCCTCGTTCTCCTTCTGTAGAAAAAATTCCGTTTTGGAAGGTCAAAATGACCATTTTTTGAAATTTTGCCGGCCTCTCCCGTCCAAACGAACGGGGATCGAGAGTTGTCCTTTATACTCAAGATAGAGGTCGACGAGCTGTATTCAACGCACTCATCGGCTTTGTTGTCACTACTCGTACTGCGGAGTTATGGCGGTTAGAATGGCGGCGGAATAGTGGTTTAAACCCTTCCCCTTTTTTTCTCGAAAATCAGAAAGTGTTCGCGATTGCCGTTTTGATGCTATCGTGTAAGAAGTAAGTCAAGGGGGAATACAGGGCCGCATCCCGTTCCTTGGTATGGCCATTATTTCCGGAATTACAGACTCAAATACTTTAGGTACCCAAAAATTGGGGCTAGAAAAAAGTGTGACGGATTTGCCGGATTTTGCCGGTGGTTACTACTGAAGATGCTGGGATGCTACAGTTAAAAGGGCAGGCCTCTGAGTCGCCACGTTCTCCTTGTGTAGAAAAAATTCCGTTTTGGAAGGTCAAAATGACCATTTTTTGAAATTTTGCCGGCCTCTCCCGTCCAAACGAACGGGGATCGAGAGTTGTCCTTTATACTCAAGATAGAGTTCGACGAGCTGTATTCAACGCACTCATCGGCTTTGTTGTCACTACACGTACTGCGGAGTTATGGCGGCTAGAATGGCGGCGGAATAGTGGTTTAAACCCTTCCCCTTTTTTTCTCGAAAATAAGAAAGTGTTCGCGATTGCCGTTTTGATGCTATCGTGTAAGAAGTAAGTCAAGGGGGAATACAGGGCCGCATCCCGTTCCTCGGTATGGCCATTATTTCCGGAATTACAGACTCAAATACTTTAGGTACCCAAAAATTGGGGCTAGAAAAAAGTGCGACGGGTTTGCCGGATTTTACCGGTGGTTACTACTGAAGATGCTGGGATGCTACAGTTAAAAGGACAGGCCTCTGAGTCGCCTCGTTCTCCTTGTGTAGAAAAATTCCGTTTTGGAAGGTCAAAATGACCATTTTTTGAAATTTTGCCGGCCTCTCCCGTCCAAACGAACGGGGATCGAGAGTTGTCCTTTATACTCAAGATAGAGTTCGACGAGCTGTATTCAACGCACTCATCGGCTTTGTTGTCACTACACGTACTGCGGAGTTATGGCGGCTAGAATGGCGGCGGAATAGTGGTTTAAAACCCTTCCCCTTTTTTTCTCGAAAATCAGAAAGTGTTCGCGATTGCCGTTTTGATGCTATCGTGTAAGAAGTAAGTCAAGGGGGAATACAGGGCCGCATCCCGTTCCTCGGTATGGCCATTATTTCCGGAATTACAGACTCAAATACTTTAGGTACCCAAAAATTGGGGCTAGAAAAAAGTGCGACGGATTTGCCGGATTTTACCGGTGGTTACTACTGAAGATGCTGGGATGCTACAGTTAAAAGGGCAGGCCTCTGAGTCGCCTCGTTCTCCTTGTGTAGAAAAAATTCCGTTTTGGAAGGTCAAAATGACCATTTTTTGAAATTTTGCCGGCCTCTCCCGTCCAAACGAACGGGGATCGAGAGTTGTCCTTTATACTCAAGATAGAGTTCGACGAGCTGTATTCAACGCACTCATCGGCTTTGTTGTCACTACACGTACTGCGGAGTTATGGCGGCTAGAATGGCGGCGGAATAGTGGTTTAAACCCTTCCCCTTTTTTTCTCGAAAATCAGAAAGTGTTCGCGATTGCCGTTTTGATGCTATCGTGTAAGAAGTAAGTCAAGGGGGAATACAGGCCCGCATCCCGTTCCTCGGTATGGCCATTATTTCCGGAATTACAGACTCAAATACTTTAGGTACCCAAAAATTGGGGCTAGAAAAAAGTGCGACGGATTTGCCGAATTTTACCGGTGGTTACTACTGAAGATGCTGGGATGCTACAGTTAAAAGGGCAGGCCTCTGAGTCGCCTCGTTCTCCTTGTGTAGAAAAAATTCCGTTTTGGAAGGTCAAAATGACCATTTTTTGAAATTTTGCCGGCCTCTCCCGTCCAAACGAACGGGGATCGAGAGTTGTCCTTTATACTCAAGATAGAGTTCGACGAGCTGTATTCAACGCACTCATCGGCTTTGTTGTCACTACACGTACTGCGGAGTTATGGCGGCTAGAATGGCGGCGGAATAGTGGTTTAAACCCTTCCCCTTTTTTTCTCGAAAATCAGAAAGTGTTCGCGATTGCCGTTTTGATGCTATCGTGTAAGAAGTAAGTCAAGGGGGAATACAGGGCCGCATCCCGTTCCTCGGTATGGCCATTATTTCCGGAATTACAGACTCAAATACTTTAGGTACCCAAAAATTGGGGCTAGAAAAAAGTGCGACGGATTTGCCGGATTTTACCGGTGGTTACTACTGAAGATGCTGGGATGCTACAGTTAAAAGGGCAGGCCTCTGAGTCGCCTCGTTCTCCTTGTGTAGAAAAAATTCCGTTTTGGAAGGTCAAAATGACAATTTTTTGAAATTTTGCCGGCCTCCCCCGTCCAAACGAACGGGGATCGAGAGTTGTGCTTTATGCTCAAGATAGAGTTCGACGAGCTGTATTCAACGCACTCATCGGCTTTGTTGTCACTACACGTACTGCGGAGATATGGCGGCTAGAATGGCGGCGGAATAGTTTTTCTCGAAAATCAGAAAGTGTTCGCGATTGCCGTTTTCATGCTATCGTGTAAGAAGTAAGTCAAGGGGGAATACAGGGCCGCATCCCGTTCCTCGGTATGGCCATTATTTCCGGAATTACAGACTCAAATACTTTAGGTACCCAAAAATTGGGGCTAGAAAAAAGTGCGACGGATTTGCCGGATTTTACCGGTGGTTACTACTGAAGATGCTGGGATGCTACAGTTAAAAGGGCAGGCCTCTGAGTCGCCTCGTTCTCCTTGTGTAGAAAAAATTCCGTTTTGGAAGGTCAAAATGACCATTTTTTGAAATTTTGCCGGCCTCTCCCGTCCAAACGAACGGGGATCGAGAGTTGTCCTTTATACTCAAGATAGAGTTCGACGAGCTGTATTCAACGCACTCATCGGCTTTGTTGTCACTACACGTACTGCGGAGTTATGGCGGCTAGAATGGCGGCGGAATAGTTTTTCTCGAAAATCAGAAAGTGTTCGCGATTGCCGTTTTGATGCTATCGTGTAAGAAGTAAGTCAAGGGGGAATACAGGGCCGCATCCCGTTCCTCGGTATGGCCATTATTTCCGGAATTACAGACTCAAATACTTTAGGTACCGAAAAATTGGGGCTAGAAAAAAGTGCGACGGATTTGCCGGATTTTACCGGTGGTTACTACTGAAGATGCTGGGATGCTACAGTTAAAAGGGCAGGCCTCTGAGTCGCCTCGTTCTCCTTGTGTAGAAAAAATTCCGTTTTGGAAGGTCAAAATGACCATTTTTTGAAATTTTGCCGGCCTCTCCCGTCCAAACGAACGGGGATCGAGAGTTGTCCTTTATACTCAAGATAGAGTTCGACGAGCTGTATTCAACGCACTCATCGGCTTTGTTGTCACTACACGTACTGCGGAGTTATGGCGGCTAGAATGTTGGCGGAATAGTGGTCCCCTTTTTTTCTCGAAAATCAGAAAGTGTTCGCGATTGCCGTTTTGATGCTATCGTGTAAGAAGTAAGTCAAGGGGGAATACAGGGCCGCATCCCGTTCCTCGGTATGGCCATTATTTCCGGAATTACAGACTCAAATACTTTAGGTACCCAAAAATTGGGGCTAGAAAAAAGTGCGACGGATTTGCCGGATTTTACCGGTGGTTACTACTGAAGATGCTGGGATGCTACAGTTAAAAGGGCAGGCCTCTGAGTCGCCTCGTTCTCCTTGTGTAGAAAAAATTCCGTTTTGGAAGGTCAAAATGACCATTTTTTGAAATTTTGCCGGCCTCTCCCGTCCAAACGAACGGGGACCGAGAGTTGTCCTTTATACTCAAGATAGAGTTCGACGAGCTGTATTCAACGCACTCATCGGCTTTGTTGTCACTACACGTACTGCGGAGTTATGGCGGCTAGAATGGCGGCTTTTCTCGAAAATCAGAAAGTGTTCGCGATTGCCGTTTTGATGCTATCGTGTAAGAAGTAAGTCAAGGGGGAATACAGGGCCGCATCCCGTTCCTCGGTATGGCCATTATTTCCGGAATTACAGACTCAAATACTTTAGGTACCCAAAAATAGGGGCTAGAAAAAAGTGCGACGGATTTGCCGGATTTTACCGGTGGTTACTACTGAAGATGCTGGGATGCTACAGTTAAAAGGGCAGGCCTCTGAGTCGCCTCGTTCTCCTTGTGTAGAAAAAATTCCGTTTTGGAAGGTCAAAATGACCATTTTTTGAAATTTTGCCGGCCTCTCCCGTCCAAACGAACGGGGATCGAGAGTTGTCCTTTATACTCAAGATAGAGTTCGACGAGCTGTATTCAACGCACTCATCGGCTTTGTTGTCACTACACGTACTGCGGAGTTATGGCGGCTAGAATGTTGGCAGAATAGTGGTCCCCTTTTTTTCTCGAAAATCAGAAAGTGTTCGCGATTGCCGTTTTGATGCTATCGTGTAAGAAGTAAGTCAAGGGGGAATACAGGGCCGCATCCCGTTCCTCGGTATGGCCATTATTTCCGGAATTACAGACTCAAATACTTTAGGTACCCAAAAATTGGGGCTAGAAAAAAGTGCGACGGATTTGCCGGATTTTACCGGTGGTTACTACTGAAGATGCTGGGATGCTACAGTTAAAAGGGCAGGCCTCTGAGTCGCCTCGTTCTCCTTGTGTAGAAAAAATTCCGTTTTGGAAGGTCAAAATGACCATTTTTTGAAATTTTGCCGGCCTCTCCCGTCCAAACGAACGGGGATCGAGAGTTGTCCTTTATACTCAAGATAGAGTTCGACGAGCTGTATTCAACGCACTCATCGGCTTTGTTGTCACTACACGTACTGCGGAGTTATGGCGGCTAGAATGGCGGCGGAATAGTGGTTTAAACCCTTCCCCTTTTTTTCTCGAAAATCAGAAAGTGTTCGCGATTGCCGTTTTGATGCTATCGTGTAAGAAGTAAGTCAAGGGGGAATACACGGCCGCATCCCGTTCCTCGGTATGGCCATTATTTCCGGAATTACAGACTCAAATACTTTAGGTACCCAAAAATTGGGGCTAGAAAAAAGTGCGACGGATTTGCCGGATTTTACCGGTGGTTACTACTGAAGATGCTGGGATGCTACAGTTAAAAGGGCAGGCCTCTGAGTCGCCTCGTTCTCCTTGTGTAGAAAAAATTCCGTTTTGGAAGGTCAAAATGACAATTTTTTGAAATTTTGCCGGCCTCCCCCGTCCAAACGAACGGGGATCGAGAGTTGTCCTTTATACTCAAGATAGAGTTCGACGAGCTGTATTCAACGCACTCATCGGCTTTGTTGTCACTACACGTACTGCGGAGTTATGGCGGCTAGAATGGCGGCGGAATAGTGGTTTAAACCCTTCCCCTTTTTTTCTCGAAAATCAGAAAGTGTTCGCGATTGCCGTTTTGATGCTATCGTGTAAGAAGTAAGTCAAGGGGGAATACAGGGCCGCATCCCGTTCCTCGGTATGGCCATTATTTCCGGAATTACAGACTCAAATACTTTAGGTACCCAAAAATTGGGGCTAGAAAAAAGTGCGACGGATTTGCCGTATTTTACCGGTGGTTACTACTGAAGATGCTGGGATGCTACAGTTAAAAGGGCAGGCCTCTGAGTCGCCTCGTTCTCCTTGTGTAGAAAAAATTCCGTTTTGGAAGGTCAAAATGACCATTTTTTGAAATTTTGCCGGCCTCTCCCGTCCAAACGAACGGGGATCGAGAGTTGTCCTTTATACTCAAGATAGAGTTCGACGAGCTGTATTCAACGCACTCATCGGCTTTGTTGTCACTACACGTACTGCGGAGTTATGGCGGCTAGAATGACCTTTCGAAAATCAGAAAGTGTTCGCGATTGCCGTTTTGATGCTATCGTGTAAGAAGTAAGTCAAGGGGGAATACAGGGCCGCATCCCGTTCCTCGGTATGGCCATTATTTCCGGAATTACAGACTCAAATACTTTAGGTACCCAAAAATTGGGGCTAGAAAAAAGTGCGACGGATATGCCGGATTTTACCGGTGGTTACTACTGAAGATGCTGGGATGCTACAGTTAAAAGGGCAGGCCTCTGAGTCGCCTCGTTCTCCTTGTGTAGAAAAAATTCCGTTTTGGAAGGTCAAAATGACCATTTTTTGAAATTTTGCCGGCCTCTCCCGTCCAAACGAACGGGGATCGAGAGTTGTCCTTTATACTCAAGATAGGGTTCGACGAGCTGTATTCAACGCACTCATCGGCTTTGTTGTCACTACACGTACTGCGGAGTTATGGCGGCTAGAATGGCGGCGGAATAGTTTTTTAAACCCTTCCCCTTTTTTTCTCGAAAATCAGAAAGTGTTCGCGATTGCCGTTTTGATGCTATCGTGTAAGAAGTAAGTCAAGGGGGAATACAGGGCCGCATCCCGTTCCTCGGTATGGCCATTATTTCCGGAATTACAGACTCAAATACTTTAGGTACCCAAAAATTGGGGCTAGAAAAAAGTGCGACGGATTTGCCGGATTTTACCGGTGGTTACTACTGAAGATGCTGGGATGCTACAGTTAAAAGGGCAGGCCTCTGAGTCGCCTCGTTCTCCTTGTGTAGAAAAAATTCCGTTTTGGAAGGTCAAAATGACCATTTTTTGAAATTTTGCCGGCCTCTCCCGTCCAAACGAACGGGGATCGAGAGTTGTCCTTTATACTCAAGATAGAGTTCGACGAGCTGTATAAACGCACTCATCGGCTTTGTTGTCACTACACGTACTGCGGAGTTATGGCGGCTAGAATGGCGGCGGAATAGTTTTTCTCGAAAATCAGAAAGTGTTCGCGATTGCCGTTTTGATGCTATCGTGTAAGAAGTAAGTCAAGGGGGAATACAGGGCCGCATCCCGTTCCTCGGTATGGCCATTATTTCCGGAATTACAGACTCAAATACTTTAGGTACCGAAAAATTGGGGCTAGAAAAAAGTGCGACGGATTTGCCGGATTTTACCGGTGGTTACTACTGAAGATGCTGGGATGCTACAGTTAAAAGGGCAGGCCTCTGAGTCGCCTCGTTCTCCTTGTGTAGAAAAAATTCCGTTTTGGAAGGTCAAAATGACCATTTTTTGAAATTTTGCCGGCCTCTCCCGTCCAAACGAACGGGGATCGAGAGTTGTCCTTTATACTCAAGATAGAGTTCGACGAGCTGTATTCAACGCACTCATCGGCTTTGTTGTCACTACACGTACTGCGGAGTTATGGCGGCTAGAATGGCGGCTTTTCTCGAAAATCAGAAAGTGTTCGCGATTGCCGTTTTGATGCTATCGTGTAAGAAGTAAGTCAAGGGGGAATACAGGGCCGCATCCCGTTCCTCGGTATGGCCATTATTTCCGGAATTACAGACTCAAATACTTTAGGTACCCAAAAATAGGGGCTAGAAAAAAGTGCGACGGATTTGCCGGATTTTACCGGTGGTTACTACTGAAGATGCTGGGATGCTACAGTTAAAAGGGCAGGCCTCTGAGTCGCCTCGTTCTCCTTGTGTAGAAAAAATTCCGTTTTGGAAGGTCAAAATGACCATTTTTTGAAATTTTGCCGGCCTCTCCCGTCCAAACGAACGGGGATCGAGAGTTGTCCTTTATACTCAAGATAGAGTTCGACGAGCTGTATTCAACGCACTCATCGGCTTTGTTGTCACTACACGTACTGCGGAGTTATGGCGGCTAGAATGTTGGCGGAATAGTGGTCCCCTTTTTTTCTCGAAAATCAGAAAGTGTTCGCGATTGCCGTTTTGATGCTATCGTGTAAGAAGTAAGTCAAGGGGGAATACAGGGCCGCATCCCGTTCCTCGGTATGGCCATTATTTCCGGAATTACAGACTCAAATACTTTAGGTACCCAAAAATTGGGGCTAGAAAAAAGTGCGACGGATTTGCCGTATTTTACCGGTGGTTACTACTGAAGATGCTGGGATGCTACAGTTAAAAGGGCAGGCCTCTGAGTCGCCTCGTTCTCCTTGTGTAGAAAAAATTCCGTTTTGGAAGGTCAAAATGACCATTTTTTGAAATTTTGCCGGCCTCTCCCGTCCAAACGAACGGGGATCGAGAGTTGTCCTTTATACTCAAGATAGAGTTCGACGAGCTGTATTCAACGCACTCATCGGCTTTGTTGTCACTACACGTACTGCGGAGTTATGGCGGCTAGAATGGCGGCGGAATAGTGGTTTAAACCCTTCCCCTTTTTTTCTCGAAAATCAGAAAGTGTTCGCGATTGCCGTTTTGATGCTATCGTGTAAGAAGTAAGTCAAGGGGGAATACAGGGCCGCATCCCGTTCCTCGGTATGGCCATTATTTCCGGAATTACAGACTCAAATACTTTAGGTACCCAAAAATTGGGGCTAGAAAAAAGTGCGACGGATTTGCCGAATTTTACCGGTGGTTACTACTGAAGATGCTGGGATGCTACAGTTAAAAGGGCAGGCCTCTGAGTCGCCTCGTTCTCCTTGTGTAGAAAAAATTCCGTTTTGGAAGGTCAAAATGACCATTTTTTGAAATTTTGCCGGCCTCTCCCGTCCAAACGAACGGGGATCGAGAGTTGTCCTTTATACTCAAGATAGAGTTCGACGAGCTGTATTCAACGCACTCATCGGCTTTGTTGTCACTACACGTACTGCGGAGTTATGGCGGCTAGAATGGCGGCGGAATAGTGGTTTAAACCCTTCCCCTTTTTTTCTCGAAAATCAGAAAGTGTTCGCGATTGCCGTTTTGATGCTATCGTGTAAGAAGTAAGTCAAGGGGGAATACAGGGCCGCATCCCGTTCCTCGGTATGGCCATTATTTCCGGAATTACAGACTCAAATACTTTAGGTACCCAAAAATTGGGGCTAGAAAAAAGTGCGACGGATTTGCCGGATTTTACCGGTGGTTACTACTGAAGATGCTGGGATGCTACAGTTAAAAGGGCAGGCCTCTGAGTCGCCTCGTTCTCCTTGTGTAGAAAAAATTCCGTTTTGGAAGGTCAAAATGACAATTTTTTGAAATTTTGCCGGCCTCCCCCGTCCAAACGAACGGGGATCGAGAGTTGTGCTTTATGCTCAAGATAGAGTTCGACGAGCTGTATTCAACGCACTCATCGGCTTTGTTGTCACTACACGTACTGCGGAGTTATGGCGGCTAGAATGGCGGCGGAATAGTTTTTCTCGAAAATCAGAAAGTGTTCGCGATTGCCGTTTTCATGCTATCGTGTAAGAAGTAAGTCAAGGGGGAATACAGGGCCGCATCCCGTTCCTCGGTATGGCCATTATTTCCGGAATTACAGACTCAAATACTTTAGGTACCCAAAAATTGGGGCTAGAAAAAAGTGCGACGGATTTGCCGGATTTTACCGGTGGTTACTACTGAAGATGCTGGGATGCTACAGTTAAAAGGGCAGGCCTCTGAGTCGCCTCGTTCTCCTTGTGTAGAAAAAATTCCGTTTTGGAAGGTCAAAATGACCATTTTTTGAAATTTTGCCGGCCTCTCCCGTCCAAACGAACGGGGATCGAGAGTTGTCCTTTATACTCAAGATAGAGTTCGACGAGTTGTATTCAACGCACTCATCGGCTTTGTTGTCACTACACGTACTGCGGAGTTATGGCGGCTAGAATGGCGGCGGAATAGTTTTTCTCGAAAATCAGAAAGTGTTCGCGATTGCCGTTTTGATGCTATCGTGTAAGAAGTAAGTCAAGGGGGAATACAGGGCCGCATCCCGTTCCTCGGTATGGCCATTATTTCCGGAATTACAGACTCAAATACTTTAGGTACCGAAAAATTGGGGCTAGAAAAAAGTGCGACGGATTTGCCGGATTTTACCGGTGGTTACTACTGAAGATGCTGGGATGCTACAGTTAAAAGGGCAGGCCTCTGAGTCGCCTCGTTCTCCTTGTGTAGAAAAAATTCCGTTTTGGAAGGTCAAAATGACCATTTTTTGAAATTTTGCCGGCCTCTCCCGTCCAAACGAACGGGGATCGAGAGTTGTCCTTTATACTCAAGATAGAGTTCGACGAGCTGTATTCAACGCACTCATCGGCTTTGTTGTCACTACACGTACTGCGGAGTTATGGCGGCTAGAATGTTGGCGGAATAGTGGTCCCCTTTTTTTCTCGAAAATCAGAAAGTGTTCGCGATTGCCGTTTTGATGCTATCGTGTAAGAAGTAAGTCAAGGGGGAATACAGGGCCGCATCCCGTTCCTCGGTATGGCCATTATTTCCGGAATTACAGACTCAAATACTTTAGGTACCCAAAAATTGGGGCTAGAAAAAAGTGCGACGGATTTGCCGGATTTTACCGGTGGTTACTACTGAAGATGCTGGGATGCTACAGTTAAAAGGGCAGGCCTCTGAGTCGCCTCGTTCTCCTTGTGTAGAAAAAATTCCGTTTTGGAAGGTCAAAATGACCATTTTTTGAAATTTTGCCGGCCTCTCCCGTCCAAACGAACGGGGACCGAGAGTTGTCCTTTATACTCAAGATAGAGTTCGACGAGCTGTATTCAACGCACTCATCGGCTTTGTTGTCACTACACGTACTGCGGAGTTATGGCGGCTAGAATGGCGGCTTTTCTCGAAAATCAGAAAGTGTTCGCGATTGCCGTTTTGATGCTATCGTGTAAGAAGTAAGTCAAGGGGGAATACAGGGCCGCATCCCGTTCCTCGGTATGGCCATTATTTCCGGAATTACAGACTCAAATACTTTAGGTACCCAAAAATAGGGGCTAGAAAAAAGTGCGACGGATTTGCCGGATTTTACCGGTGGTTACTACTGAAGATGCTGGGATGCTACAGTTAAAAGGGCAGGCCTCTGAGTCGCCTCGTTCTCCTTGTGTAGAAAAAATTCCGTTTTGGAAGGTCAAAATGACCATTTTTTGAAATTTTGCCGGCCTCTCCCGTCCAAACGAACGGGGATCGAGAGTTGTCCTTTATACTCAAGATAGAGTTCGACGAGCTGTATTCAACGCACTCATCGGCTTTGTTGTCACTACACGTACTGCGGAGTTATGGCGGCTAGAATGTTGGCAGAATAGTGGTCCCCTTTTTTTCTCGAAAATCAGAAAGTGTTCGCGATTGCCGTTTTGATGCTATCGTGTAAGAAGTAAGTCAAGGGGGAATACAGGGCCGCATCCCGTTCCTCGGTATGGCCATTATTTCCGGAATTACAGACTCAAATACTTTAGGTACCCAAAAATTGGGGCTAGAAAAAAGTGCGACGGATTTGCCGGATTTTACCGGTGGTTACTACTGAAGATGCTGGGATGCTACAGTTAAAAGGGCAGGCCTCTGAGTCGCCTCGTTCTCCTTGTGTAGAAAAAATTCCGTTTTGGAAGGTCAAAATGACCATTTTTTGAAATTTTGCCGGCCTCTCCCGTCCAAACGAACGGGGATCGAGAGTTGTCCTTTATACTCAAGATAGAGTTCGACGAGCTGTATTCAACGCACTCATCGGCTTTGTTGTCACTACACGTACTGCGGAGTTATGGCGGCTAGAATGGCGGCGGAATAGTGGTTTAAACCCTTCCCCTTTTTTTCTCGAAAATCAGAAAGTGTTCGCGATTGCCGTTTTGATGCTATCGTGTAAGAAGTAAGTCAAGGGGGAATACAGGGCCGCATCCCGTTCCTCGGTATGGCCATTATTTCCGGAATTACAGACTCAAATACTTTAGGTACCCAAAAATTGGGGCTAGAAAAAAGTGCGACGGATTTGCCGGATTTTACCGGTGGTTACTACTGAAGATGCTGGGATGCTACAGTTAAAAGGGCAGGCCTCTGAGTCGCCTCGTTCTCCTTGTGTAGAAAAAATTCCGTTTTGGAAGGTCAAAATGACAATTTTTTGAAATTTTGCCGGCCTCCCCCGTCCAAACGAACGGGGATCGAGAGTTGTCCTTTATACTCAAGATAGAGTTCGACGAGCTGTATTCAACGCACTCATCGGCTTTGTTGTCACTACACGTACTGCGGAGTTATGGCGGCTAGAATGGCGGCGGAATAGTGGTTTAAACCCTTCCCCTTTTTTTCTCGAAAATCAGAAAGTGTTCGCGATTGCCGTTTTGATGCTATCGTGTAAGAAGTAAGTCAAGGGGGAATACAGGGCCGCATCCCGTTCCTCGGTATGGCCATTATTTCCGGAATTACAGACTCAAATACTTTAGGTACCCAAAAATTGGGGCTAGAAAAAAGTGCGACGGATTTGCCGTATTTTACCGGTGGTTACTACTGAAGATGCTGGGATGCTACAGTTAAAAGGGCAGGCCTCTGAGTCGCCTCGTTCTCCTTGTGTAGAAAAAATTCCGTTTTGGAAGGTCAAAATGACCATTTTTTGAAATTTTGCCGGCCTCTCCCGTCCAAACGAACGGGGATCGAGAGTTGTCCTTTATACTCAAGATAGAGTTCGACGAGCTGTATTCAACGCACTCATCGGCTTTGTTGTCACTACACGTACTGCGGAGTTATGGCGGCTAGAATGACCTTTCGAAAATCAGAAAGTGTTCGCGATTGCCGTTTTGATGCTATCGTGTAAGAAGTAAGTCAAGGGGGAATACAGGGCCGCATCCCGTTCCTCGGTATGGCCATTATTTCCGGAATTACAGACTCAAATACTTTAGGTACCCAAAAATTGGGGCTAGAAAAAAGTGCGACGGATATGCCGGATTTTACCGGTGGTTACTACTGAAGATGCTGGGATGCTACAGTTAAAAGGGCAGGCCTCTGAGTCGCCTCGTTCTCCTTGTGTAGAAAAAATTCCGTTTTGGAAGGTCAAAATGACCATTTTTTGAAATTTTGCCGGCCTCTCCCGTGCAAACGAACGGGGATCGAGAGTTGTCCTTTATACTCAAGATAGGGTTCGACGAGCTGTATTCAACGCACTCATCGGCTTTGTTGTCACTACACGTACTGCGGAGTTATGGCGGCTAGAATGGCGGCGGAATAGTTTTTTAAACCCTTCCCCTTTTTTTCTCGAAAATCAGAAAGTGTTCGCGATTGCCGTTTTGATGCTATCGTGTAAGAAGTAAGTCAAGGGGGAATACAGGGCCGCATCCCGTTCCTCGGTATGGCCATTATTTCCGGAATTACAGACTCAAATACTTTAGGTACCCAAAAATTGGGGCTAGAAAAAAGTGCGACGGATTTGCCGGATTTTACCGGTGGTTACTACTGAAGATGCTGGGATGCTACAGTTAAAAGGGCAGGCCTCTGAGTCGCCTCGTTCTCCTTGTGTAGAAAAAATTCCGTTTTGGAAGGTCAAAATGACCATTTTTTGAAATTTTGCCGGCCTCTCCCGTCCAAACGAACGGGGATCGAGAGTTGTCCTTTATACTCAAGATAGAGTTCGACGAGCTGTATTCAACGCACTCATCGGCTTTGTTGTCACTACACGTACTGCGGAGTTATGGCGGCTAGAATGGCGGCGGAATAGTTTTTCTCGAAAATCAGAAAGTGTTCGCGATTGCCGTTTTGATGCTATCGTGTAAGAAGTAAGTCAAGGGGGAATACAGGGCCGCATCCCGTTCCTCGGTATGGCCATTATTTCCGGAATTACAGACTCAAATACTTTAGGTACCGAAAAATTGGGGCTAGAAAAAAGTGCGACGGATTTGCCGGATTTTACCGGTGGTTACTACTGAAGATGCTGGGATGCTACAGTTAAAAGGGCAGGCCTCTGAGTCGCCTCGTTCTCCTTGTGTAGAAAAAATTCCGTTTTGGAAGGTCAAAATGACCATTTTTTGAAATTTTGCCGGCCTCTCCCGTCCAAACGAACGGGGATCGAGAGTTGTCCTTTATACTCAAGATAGAGTTCGACGAGCTGTATTCAACGCACTCATCGGCTTTGTTGTCACTACACGTACTGCGGAGTTATGGCGGCTAGAATGTTGGCGGAATAGTGGTCCCCTTTTTTTCTCGAAAATCAGAAAGTGTTCGCGATTGCCGTTTTGATGCTATCGTATAAGAAGTAAGTCAAGGGGGAATACAGGGCCGCATCCCGTTCCTCGGTATGGCCATTATTTCCGGAATTACAGACTCAAATACTTTAGGTACCCAAAAATTGGGGCTAGAAAAAAGTGCGACGTATTTGCCGGATTTTACCGGTGGTTACTACTGAAGATGCTGGGATGCTACAGTTAAAAGGGCAGGCCTCTGAGTCGCCTCGTTCTCCTTGTGTAGAAAAAATTCCGTTTTGGAAGGTCAAAATGACCATTTTTTGAAATTTTGCCGGCCTCTCCCGTCCAAACGAACGGGGACCGAGAGTTGTCCTTTATACTCAAGATAGAGTTCGACGAGCTGTATTCAACGCACTCATCGGCTTTGTTGTCACTACACGTACTGCGGAGTTATGGCGGCTAGAATGGCGGCTTTTCTCGAAAATCAGAAAGTGTTCGCGATTGCCGTTTTGATGCTATCGTGTAAGAAGTAAGTCAAGGGGGAATACAGGGCCGCATCCCGTTCCTCGGTATGGCCATTATTTCCGGAATTACAGACTCAAATACATTAGGTACCCAAAAATAGGGGCTAGAAAAAAGTGCGACGGATTTGCCGGATTTTACCGGTGGTTACTACTGAAGATGCTGGGATGCTACAGTTAAAAGGGCAGGCCTCTGAGTCGCCTCGTTCTCCTTGTGTAGAAAAAATTCCGTTTTGGAAGGTCAAAATGACCATTTTTTGAAATTTTGCCGGCCTCTCCCGTCCAAACGAACGGGGATCGAGAGTTGTCCTTTATACTCAAGATAGAGTTCGACGAGCTGTATTCAACGCACTCATCGGCTTTGTTGTCACTACACGTACTGCGGAGTTATGGCGGCTAGAATGTTGGCGGAATAGTGGTCCCCTTTTTTTCTCGAAAATCAGAAAGTGTTCGCGATTGCCGTTTTGATGCTATCGTGTAAGAAGTAAGTCAAGGGGGAATACAGGGCCGCATCCCGTTCCTCGGTATGGCCATTATTTCCGGAATTACAGACTCAAATACTTTAGGTACCCAAAAATTGGGGCTAGAAAAAAGTGCGACGGATTTGCCGGATTTTACCGGTGGTTACTACTGAAGATGCTGGGATGCTACAGTTAAAAGGGCAGGCCTCTGAGTCGCCTCGTTCTCCTTGTGTAGAAAAAATTCCGTTTTGGAAGGTCAAAATGACCATTTTTTGAAATTTTGCCGGCCTCTCCCGTCCAAACGAACGGGGATCGAGAGTTGTCCTTTATACTCAAGATAGAGTTCGACGAGCTGTATTCAACGCACTCATCGGCTTTGTTGTCACTACACGTACTGCGGAGTTATGGCGGCTAGAATGGCGGCTTTTCTCGAAAATCAGAAAGTGTTCGCGATTGCCGTTTTGATGCTATCGTGTAAGAAGTAAGTCAAGGGGGAATACAGGGCCGCATCCCGTTCCTCGGTATGGCCATTATTTCCGGAATTACAGACTCAAATACTTTAGGTACCCAAAAATTGGGGCTAGAAAAAAGTGCGACGGATTTGCCGGATTTTACCGGTGGTTACTACTGAAGATGCTGGGATGCTACAGTTAAAAGGGCAGGCCTCTGAGTCGCCTCGTTCTCCTTGTGTAGAAAAAATTCCGTTTTGGAAGGTCAAAATGACCATTTTTTGAAATTTTGCCGGCCTCTCCCGTCCAAACGAACGGGGATCGAGAGTTGTCCTTTATACTCAAGATAGAGTACGACGAGCTGTATTCAACGCACTCATCGGCTTTGTTGTCACTACACGTACTGCGGAGTTATGGCGGCTAGAATGGCGGCGGGGTAGTGGTTTAAACCCTTCCCCTTTTTTTCTCGAAAATCAGAAAGTGTTCGCGATTGCCGTTTTGATGCTATCGTGTAAGAAGTACGTCAAGGGGGAATACAGGGCCGCATCCCGTTCCTCGGTATGGCCATTATTTCCGGAATTACAGACTCAAATACTTTAGGTACCCAAAAATTGGGGCTAGAAAAAAGTGCGACGGATTTGCCGTATTTTACCGGTGGTTACTACTGAAGATGCTGGGATGCTACAGTTAAAAGGGCAGGCCTCTGAGTCGCCTCGTTCTCCTTGTGTAGAAAAAATTCCGTTTTGGAAGGTCAAAATGACCATTTTTTGAAATTTTGCCGGCCTCTCCCGTCCAAACGAACGGGGATCGAGAGTTGTCCTTTATACTCAAGATAGAGTTCGACGAGCTGTATTCAACGCACTCATCGGCTTTGTTGTCACTACACGTACTGCGGAGTTATGGCGGCTAGAATGTTGGCAGAATAGTGGTCCCCTTTTTTTCTCGAAAATCAGAAAGTGTTCGCGATTGCCGTTTTGATGCTATCGTGTAAGAAGTAAGTCAAGGGGGAATACAGGGCCGCATCCCGTTCCTCGGTATGGCCATTATTTCCGGAATTACAGACTCAAATACTTTAGGTACCCAAAAATTGGGGCTAGAAAAAAGTGCGACGGATTTGCCGGATTTTACCGGTGGTTACTACTGAAGATGCTGGGATGCTACAGTTAAAAGGGCAGGCCTCTGAGTCGCCTCGTTCTCCTTGTGTAGAAAAAATTCCGTTTTGGAAGATCAAAATGACCATTTTTTGAAATTTTGCCGGCCTCTCCCGTCCAAACGAACGGGGATCGAGAGTTGTCCTTTATACTCAAGATAGAGTTCGACGAGCTGTATTCAACGCACTCATCGGCTTTGTTGTCACTACACGTACTGCGGAGTTATGGCGGCTAGAATGGCGGCGGAATAGTGGTTTAAACCCTTCCCCTTTTTTTCTCGAAAATCAGAAAGTGTTCGCGATTGCCGTTTTGATGCTATCGTGTAAGAAGTAAGTCAAGGGGGAATACAGGGCCGCATCCCGTTCCTCGGTATGGCCATTATTTCCGGAATTACAGACTCAAATACTTTAGGTACCCAAAAATTGGGACTAGAAAAAAGTGCGACGGATTTGCCGTATTTTACCGGTGGTTACTACTGAAGATGCTGGGATGCTACAGTTAAAAGGGCAGGCCTCTGAGTCGCCTCGTTCTCCTTGTGTAGAAAAAATTCCGTTTTGGAAGGTCAAAATGACCATTTTTTGAAATTTTGCCGGCCTCTCCCGTCCAAACGAACGGGGATCGAGAGTTGTCCTTTATACTCAAGATAGAGTTCGACGAGCTGTATTCAACGCACTCATCGGCTTTGTTGTCACTACACGTACTGCGGAGTTATGGCGGCTAGAATGACCTTTCGAAAATCAGAAAGTGTTCGCGATTGCCGTTTTGATGCTATCGTGTAAGAAGTAAGTCAAGGGGGAATACAGGGCCGCATCCCGTTCCTCGGTATGGCCATTATTTCCGGAATTACAGACTCAAATACTTTAGGTACCCAAAAATTGGGGCTAGAAAAAAGTGCGACGGATATGCCGGATTTTACCGGTGATTACTACTGAAGATGCTGGGATGCTACAGTTAAAAGGGCAGGCCTCTGAGTCGCCTCGTTCTCCTTGTGTAGAAAAAATTCCGTTTTGGAAGGTCAAAATGACCATTTTTTGAAATTTTGCCGGCCTCTCCCGTCCAAGCGAACGGGGATCGAGAGTTGTCCTTTATACTCAAGATAGGGTTCGACGAGCTGTATTCAACGCACTCATCGGCTTTGTTGTCACTACACGTACTGCGGAGTTATGGCGGCTAGAATGGCGGCGGAATAGTTTTTTAAACCCTTCCCCTTTTTTTCTCGAAAATCAGAAAGTGTTCGCGATTGCCGTTTTGATGCTATCGTGTAAGAAGTAAGTCAAGGGGGAATACAGGGCCGCATCCCGTTCCTCGGTATGGCCATTATTTCCGGAATTACAGACTCAAATACTTTAGGTACCCAAAAATTGGGGCTAGAAAAAAGTGCGACGGATTTGCCGGATTTTACCGGTGGTTACTACTGATGATGCTGGGATGCTACAGTTAAAAGGGCAGGCCTCTGAGTCGCCTCGTTCTCCTTGTGTAGAAAAAATTCCGTTTTGGAAGGTCAAAATGACCATTTTTTGAAATTTTGCCGGCCTCTCCCGTCCAAACGAACGGGGATCGAGAGTTGTCCTTTATACTCAAGATAGAGTTCGACGAGCTGTATTCAACGCACTCATCGGCTTTGTTGTCACTACACGTACTGCGGAGTTATGGCGGCTAGAATGGCGGCGGAATAGTTTTTCTCGAAAATCAGAAAGTGTTCGCGATTGCCGTTTTGATGCTATCGTGTAAGAAGTAAGTCAAGGGGGAATACAGGGCCGCATCCCGTTCCTCGGTATGGCCATTATTTCCGGAATTACAGACTCAAATACTTTAGGTACCGAAAAATTGGGGCTAGAAAAAAGTGCGACGGATTTGCCGGATTTTACCGGTGGTTACTACTGAAGATGCTGGGATGCTACAGTTAAAAGGGCAGGCCTCTGAGTCGCCTCGTTCTCCTTGTGTAGAAAAAATTCCGTTTTGGAAGGTCAAAATGACCATTTTTTGAAATTTTGCCGGCCTCTCCCGTCCAAACGAACGGGGATCGAGAGTTGTCCTTTATACTCAAGATAGAGTTCGACGAGCTGTATTCAACGCACTCATCGGCTTTGTTGTCACTACACGTACTGCGGAGTTATGGCGGCTAGAATGTTGGCGGAATAGTGGTCCCCTTTTTTTCTCGAAAATCAGAAAGTGTTCGCGATTGCCGTTTTGATGCTATCGTATAAGAAGTAAGTCAAGGGGGAATACAGGGCCGCATCCCGTTCCTCGGTATGGCCATTATTTCCGGAATTACAGACTCAAATACTTTAGGTACCCAAAAATTGGGGCTAGAAAAAAGTGCGACGTATTTGCCGGATTTTACCGGTGGTTACTACTGAAGATGCTGGGATGCTACAGTTAAAAGGGCAGGCCTCTGAGTCGCCTCGTTCTCCTTGTGTAGAAAAAATTCCGTTTTGGAAGGTCAAAATGACCATTTTTTGAAATTTTGCCGGCCTCTCCCGTCCAAACGAACGGGGACCGAGAGTTGTCCTTTATACTCAAGATAGAGTTCGACGAGCTGTATTCAACGCACTCATCGGCTTTGTTGTCACTACACGTACTGCGGAGTTATGGCGGCTAGAATGGCGGCTTTTCTCGAAAATCAGAAAGTGTTCGCGATTGCCGTTTTGATGCTATCGTGTAAGAAGTAAGTCAAGGGGGAATACAGGGCCGCATCCCGTTCCTCGGTATGGCCATTATTTCCGGAATTACAGACTCAAATACTTTAGGTACCCAAAAATAGGGGCTAGAAAAAAGTGCGACGGATTTGCCGGATTTTACCGGTGGTTACTACTGAAGATGCTGGGATGCTACAGTTAAAAGGGCAGGCCTCTGAGTCGCCTCGTTCTCCTTGTGTAGAAAAAATTCCGTTTTGGAAGGTCAAAATGACCATTTTTTGAAATTTTGCCGGCCTCTCCCGTCCAAACGAACGGGGATCGAGAGTTGTCCTTTATACTCAAGATAGAGTTCGACGAGCTGTATTCAACGCACTCATCGGCTTTGTTGTCACTACACGTACTGCGGAGTTATGGCGGCTAGAATGTTGGCGGAATAGTGGTCCCCTTTTTTTCTCGAAAATCAGAAAGTGTTCGCGATTGCCGTTTTGATGCTATCGTGTAAGAAGTAAGTCAAGGGGGAATACAGGGCCGCATCCCGTTCCTCGGTATGGCCATTATTTCCGGAATTACAGACTCAAATACTTTAGGTACCCAAAAATTGGGGCTAGAAAAAAGTGCGACGGATTTCCCGGATTTTACCGGTGGTTACTACTGAAGATGCTGGGATGCTACAGTTAAAAGGGCAGGCCTCTGAGTCGCCTCTTTCTCCTTGTGTAGAAAAAATTCCGTTTTGGAAGGTCAAAATGACCATTTTTTGAAATTTTGCCGGCCTCTCCCGTCCAAACGAACGGGGATCGAGAGTTGTCCTTTATACTCAAGATAGAGTTCGACGAGCTGTATTCAACGCACTCATCGGCTTTGTTGTCACTACACGTACTGCGGAGTTATGGCGGCTAGAATGACCTTTCGAAAATCAGAAAGTGTTCGCGATTGCCGTTTTGATGCTATCGTGTAAGAAGTAAGTCAAGGGGGAATACAGGGCCGCATCCCGTTCCTTGGTATGGCCATTATTTCCGGAATTACAGACTCAAATACTTTAGGTACCCAAAAATTGGGGCTAGAAAAAAGTGCGACGGATTTGCCGGATTTTGCCGGTGGTTACTACTGAAGATGCTGGGATGCTACAGTTAAAAGGGCAGGCCTCTGAGTCGCCTCGTTCTCCTTGTGTAGAAAAAATTCCGTTTTGGAAGGTCAAAATGACCATTTTTTGAAATTTTGCCGGCCTCTCCCGTCCAAACGAACGGGGATCGAGAGTTGTCCTTTATACTCAAGATAGAGTTCGACGAGCTGTATTCAACGCACTCATCGGCTTTGTTGTCACTACACGTACTGCGGAGTTATGGCGGCTAGAATGGCGGCGGAATAGTGGTTTAAACCCTTCCCCTTTTTTTCTCGAAAATAAGAAAGTGTTCGCGATTGCCGTTTTGATGCTATCGTGTAAGAAGTAAGTCAAGGGGGAATACAGGGCCGCATCCCGTTCCTCGGTATGGCCATTATTTCCGGAATTACAGACTCAAATACTTTAGGTACCCAAAAATTGGGGCTAGAAAAAAGTGCCACGGATTTGCCGGATTTTACCGGTGGTTACTACTGAAGATGCTGGGATGCTACAGTTAAAAGGACAGGCCTCTGAGTCGCCTCGTTCTCCTTGTGTAGAAAAATTCCGTTTTGGAAGGTCAAAATGACCATTTTTTGAAATTCTGCCGGCCTCCCCCGTCCAAACGAACGGGGATCGAGAGTTGTGCTTTATGCTCAAGATAGAGTTCGACGAGCTGTATTCAACGCACTCATCGGCTTTGTTGTCACTACACGTACTGCGGAGTTATGGCGGCTAGAATGGCGGCGGAATAGTTTTTCTCGAAAATCAGAAAGTGTTCGCGATTGCCGTTTTGATGCTATCGTGTAAGAAGTAAGTCAAGGGGGAATACAGGGCCGCATCCCGTTCCTCGGTATGGCCATTATTTCCGGAATTACAGACTCAAATACTTTAGGTACCCAAAAATTGGGGCTAGAAAAAAGTGCGACGGATTTGCCGGATTTTACCGGTGGTTACTACTGAAGATGCTGGGATGCTACAGTTAAAAGGGCAGGCCTCTGAGTCGCCTCGTTCTCCTTGTGTAGAAAAAATTCCGTTTTGGAAGGTCAAAATGACCATTTTTTGAAATTTTGCCGGCCTCTCCCGTCCAAACGAACGGGGATCGAGAGTTGTCCTTTATACTCAAGATAGAGTTCGACGAGCTGTATTCAACGCACTCATCGGCTTTGTTGTCACTACACGTACTGCGGAGTTATGGCGGCTAGAATGGCGGCGGAATAGTTTTTCTCGAAAATCAGAAAGTGTTCGCGATTGCCGTTTTGATGCTATCGTGTAAGAAGTAAGTCAAGGGGGAATACAGGGCCGCATCCCGTTCCTCGGTATGGCCATTATTTCCGGAATTACAGACTCAAATACTTTAGGTACCGAAAAATTGGGGCTAGAAAAAAGTGCGACGGATTTGCCGGATTTTACCGGTGGTTACTACTGAAGATGCTGGGATGCTACAGTTAAAAGGGCAGGCCTCTGAGTCGCCTCGTTCTCCTTGTGTAGAAAAAATTCCGTTTTGGAAGGTCAAAATGACCATTTTTTGAAATTTTGCCGGCCTCTCCCGTCCAAACGAACGGGGATCGAGAGTTGTCCTTTATACTCAAGATAGAGTTCGACGAGCTGTATTCAACGCACTCATCGGCTTTGTTGTCACTACACGTACTGCGGAGTTATGGCGGCTAGAATGTTGGCGGAATAGTGGTCCCCTTTTTTTCTCGAAAATCAGAAAGTGTTCGCGATTGCCGTTTTGATGCTATCGTATAAGAAGTAAGTCAAGGGGGAATACAGGGCCGCATCCCGTTCCTCGGTATGGCCATTATTTCCGGAATTACAGACTCAAATACTTTAGGTACCCAAAAATTGGGGCTAGAAAAAAGTGCGACGTATTTGCCGGATTTTACCGGTGGTTACTACTGAAGATGCTGGGATGCTACAGTTAAAAGGGCAGGCCTCTGAGTCGCCTCGTTCTCCTTGTGTAGAAAAAATTCCGTTTTGGAAGGTCAAAATGACCATTTTTTGAAATTTTGCCGGCCTCTCCCGTCCAAACGAACGGGGACCGAGAGTTGTCCTTTATACTCAAGATAGAGTTCGACGAGCTGTATTCAACGCACTCATCGGCTTTGTTGTCACTACACGTACTGCGGAGTTATGGCGGCTAGAATGGCGGCTTTTCTCGAAAATCAGAAAGTGTTCGCGATTGCCGTTTTGATGCTATCGTGTAAGAAGTAAGTCAAGGGGGAATACAGGGCCGCATCCCGTTCCTCGGTATGGCCATTATTTCCGGAATTACAGACTCAAATACTTTAGGTACCCAAAAATAGGGGCTAGAAAAAAGTGCGACGGATTTGCCGGATTTTACCGGTGGTTACTACTGAAGATGCTGGGATGCTACAGTTAAAAGGGCAGGCCTCTGAGTCGCCTCGTTCTCCTTGTGTAGAAAAAATTCCGTTTTGGAAGGTCAAAATGACCATTTTTTGAAATTTTGCCGGCCTCTCCCGTCCAAACGAACGGGGATCGAGAGTTGTCCTTTATACTCAAGATAGAGTTCGACGAGCTGTATTCAACGCACTCATCGGCTTTGTTGTCACTACACGTACTGCGGAGTTATGGCGGCTAGAATGTTGGCGGAATAGTGGTCCCCTTTTTTTCTCGAAAATCAGAAAGTGTTCGCGATTGCCGTTTTGATGCTATCGTGTAAGAAGTAAGTCAAGGGGGAATACAGGGCCGCATCCCGTTCCTCGGTATGGCCATTATTTCCGGAATTACAGACTCAAATACTTTAGGTACCCAAAAATTGGGGCTAGAAAAAAGTGCGACGGATTTGCCGGATTTTACCGGTGGTTACTACTGAAGATGCTGGGATGCTACAGTTAAAAGGGCAGGCCTCTGAGTCGCCTCGTTCTCCTTGTGTAGAAAAAATTCCGTTTTGGAAGGTCAAAATGACCATTTTTTGAAATTTTGCCGGCCTCTCCCGTCCAAACGAACGGGGATCGAGAGTTGTCCTTTATACTCAAGATAGAGTTCGACGAGCTGTATTCAACGCACTCATCGGCTTTGTTGTCACTACACGTACTGCGGAGTTATGGCGGCTAGAATGGCGGCGGAATAGTTTTTCTCGAAAATCAGAAAGTGTTCGCGATTGCCGTTTTGATGCTATCGTGTAAGAAGTAAGTCAAGGGGGAATACAGGGCCGCATCCCGTTCCTCGGTATGGCCATTATTTCCGGAATTACAGACTCAAATACTTTAGGTACCCAAAAATTGGGGCTAGAAAAAAGTGCGACGGATTTGCCGGATTTTACCGGTGGTTACTACTGAAGATGCTGGGATGCTACAGTTAAAAGGGCAGGCCTCTGAGTCGCCTCGTTCTCCTTGTGTAGAAAAAATTCCGTTTTGGAAGGTCAAAATGACCATTTTTTGAAATTTTGCCGGCCTCTCCCGTCCAAACGAACGGGGATCGAGAGTTGTCCTTTATACTCAAGATAGAGTTCGACGAGCTGTATTCAACGCACTCATCGGCTTTGTTGTCACTACACGTACTGCGGAGTTATGGCGGCTAGAATGTTGGCGGAATAGTGGTCCCCTTTTTATCTCGAAAATCAGAAAGTGTTCGCGATTGCCGTTTTGATGCTATCGTATAAGAAGTAAGTCAAGGGGGAATACAGGGCCGCATCCCGTTCCTCGGTATGGCCATTATTTCCGGAATTACAGACTCAAATACTTTAGGTACCCAAAAATTGGGGCTAGAAAAAAGTGCGACGTATTTGCCGGATTTTACCGGTGGTTACTACTGAAGATGCTGGGATGCTACAGTTAAAAGGGCAGGCCTCTGTGTCGCCTCGTTCTCCTTGTGTAGAAAAAATTCCGTTTTGGAAGGTCAAAATGACCATTTTTTGAAATTTTGCCGGCCTCTCCCGTCCAAACGAACGGGGACCGAGAGTTGTCGTTTATACTCAAGATAGAGTTCGACGAGCTGTATTCAACGCACTCATCGGCTTTGTTGTCACTACACGTACTGCGGAGTTATGGCGGCTAGAATGGCGGCTTTTCTCGAAAATCAGAAAGTGTTCGCGATTGCCGTTTTGATGCTATCGTGTAAGAAGTAAGTCAAGGGGGAATACAGGGCCGCATCCCGTTCCTCGGTATGGCCATTATTTCCGGAATTACAGACTCAAATACTTTAGGTACCCAAAAATAGGGGCTAGAAAAAAGTGCGACGGATTTGCCGGATTTTACCGGTGGTTACTACTGAAGATGCTGGGATGCTACAGTTAAAAGGGCAGGCCTCTGAGTCGCCTCGTTCTCCTTGTGTAGAAAAAATTCCGTTTTGGAAGGTCAAAATGACCATTTTTTGAAATTTTGCCGGCCTCTCCCGTCCAAACGAACGGGGATCGAGAGTTGTCCTTTATACTCAGGATAGAGTTCGACGAGCTGTATTCAACGCACTCATCGGCTTTGTTGTCACTACACGTACTGCGGAGTTATGGCGGCTAGAATGTTGGCGGAATAGTGGTCCCCTTTTTTTCTCGAAAATCAGAAAGTGTTCGCGATTGCCGTTTTGATGCTATCGTGTAAGAAGTAAGTCAAGGGGGAATACAGGGCCGCATCCCGTTCCTCGGTATGGCCATTATTTCCGGAATTACAGACTCAAATACTTTAGGTACCCAAAAATTGGGGCTAGAAAAAAGTGCGACGGATTTGCCGGATTTTACCGGTGGTTACTACTGAAGATGCTGGGATGCTACAGTTAAAAGGGCAGGCCTCTGAGTCGCCTCGTTCTCCTTGTGTAGAAAAAATTCCGTTTTGGAAGGTCAAAATGACCATTTTTTGAAATTTTGCCGGCCTCTCCCGTCCAAACGAACGGGGATCGAGAGTTGTCCTTTATACTCAAGATAGAGTTCGACGAGCTGTATTCAACGCACTCATCGGCTTTGTTGTCACTACACGTACTGCGGAGTTATGGCGGCTAGAATGGCGGCTTTTCTCGAAAATCAGAAAGTGTTCGCGATTGCCGTTTTGATGCTATCGTGTAAGAAGTAAGTCAAGGGGGAATACAGGGCCGCATCCCGTTCCTCGGTATGGCCATTATTTCCGGAATTACAGACTCAAATACTTTAGGTACCCAAAAATTGGGGCTAGAAAAAAGTGCGACGGATTTGCCGGATTTTACCGGTGGTTACTACTGAAGATGCTGGGATGCTACAGTTAAAAGGGCAGGCCTCTGAGTCGCCTCGTTCTCCTTGTGTAGAAAAAATTCCGTTTTGGAAGGTCAAAATGACCATTTTTTGAAATTTTGCCGGCCTCTCCCGTCCAAACGAACGGGGATCGAGAGTTGTCCTTTATACTCAAGATAGAGTACGAAGAGCTGTATTCAACGCACTCATCGGCTTTGTTGTCACTACACGTACTGCGGAGTTATGGCGGCTAGAATGGCGGCGGAATAGTGGTTTAAACCCTTCCCCTTTTTTTCTCGAAAATCAGAAAGTGTTCGCGATTGCCGTTTTGATGCTATCGTGTAAGAAGTAAGTCAAGGGGGAATACAGGGCCGCATCCCGTTCCTCGGTATGGCCATTATTTCCGGAATTACAGACTCAAATACTTTAGGTACCCAAAAATTGGGGCTAGAAAAAAGTGCGACGGATTTGCCGGATTTTACCGGTGGTTACTACTGAAGATGCTGAGATGCTACAGTTAAAAGGGCAGGCCTCTGAGTCGCCTCGTTCTCCTTGTGTAGAAAAAATTCCGTTTTGGAAGGTCAAAATGACCATTTTTTGAAATTTTGCCGGCCTCTCCCGTCCAAACGAACGGGCATCGAGAGTTGTCCTTTATAATCAAGATAGAGTTCGACGAGCTGTATTCAACGCACTCATCGGCTTTGTTGTCACTACACGTACTGCGGAGTTATGGCGGCTAGAATGACCTTTCGAAAATCAGAAAGTGTTCGCGATTGCCGTTTTGATGCTATCGTGTAAGAAGTAAGTCAAGGGGGAATACAGGGCCGCATCCCGTTCCTTGGTATGGCCATTATTTCCGGAATTACAGACTCAAATACTTTAGGTACCCAAAAATTGGGGCTAGAAAAAAGTGCGACGGATTTGCCGGATTTTGCCGGTGGTTACTACTGAAGATGCTGGGATGCTACAGTTAAAAGGGCAGGCCTCTGAGTCGCCTCGTTCTCCTTGTGTAGAAAAAATTCCGTTTTGGAAGGTCAAAATGACCATTTTTTGAAATTTTGCCGGCCTCTCCCGTCCAAACGAACGGGGATCGAGAGTTGTCCTTTATACTCAAGATAGAGTTCGACGAGCTGTATTCAACGCACTCATCGGCTTTGTTGTCACTACACGTACTGCGGAGTTATGGCGGCTAGAATGGCGGCGGAATAGTGGTTTAAACCCTTCCCCTTTTTTTCTCGAAAATAAGAAAGTGTTCGCGATTGCCGTTTTGATGCTATCGTGTAAGAAGTAAGTCAAGGGGGAATACAGGGCCGCATCCCGTTCCTCGGTATGGCCATTATTTCCGGAATTACAGACTCAAATACTTTAGGTACCCAAAAATTGGGGCTAGAAAAAAGTGCCACGGATTTGCCGGATTTTACCGGTGGTTACTACTGAAGATGCTGGGATGCTACAGTTAAAAGGACAGGCCTCTGAGTCGCCTCGTTCTCCTTGTGTAGAAAAATTCCGTTTTGGAAGGTCAAAATGACCATTTTTTGAAGTTTTGCTGGCCTCTCCCTTCCAAACGAACGGGGATCGAGAGTTGTCCTTTATACTCAAGATAGAGTTCGACGAGCTGTATTCAACGCACTCATCGGCTTTGTTGTCACTACACGTACTGCGGAGTTATGGCGGCTAGAATGGCGGCGGAATAGTGGTTTAAACCCTTCCCCTTTTTTTCTCGAAAATCAGAAAGTGTTCGCGATTGCCGTTTTGATGCTATCGTGTAAGAAGTAAGTCAAGGGGGAATACAGGGCCGCATCCCGTTCCTCGGTATGGCCATTATTTCCGGAATTACAGACTCAAATACTTTAGGTACCCAAAAATTGGGGCTAGAAAAAAGTGCGACGGATTTGCCGGATTTTACCGGTGGTTACTACTGAAGATGCTGGGATGCTACAGTTAAAAGGGCAGGCCTCTGAGTCGCCTCGTTCTCCTTGTGTAGAAAAAATTCCGTTTTGGAAGGTCAAAATGACCATTTTTTGAAATTTTGCCGGCCTCTCCCGTCCAAACGAACGGGGATCGAGAGTTGTCCTTTATACTCAAGATAGAGTTCGACGAGCTGTATTCAACGCACTCATCGGCTTTGTTGTCACTACACGTACTGCGGAGTTATGGCGGCTAGAATGGCGGCGGAATAGTGGTTTAAACCCTTCCCCTTTTTTTCTCGAAAATCAGAAAGTGTTCGCGATTGCCGTTTTGATGCTATCGTGTAAGAAGTAAGTCAAGGGGGAATACAGGGCCGCATCCCGTTCCTCGGTATGGCCATTATTTCCGGAATTACAGACTCAAATACTTTAGGTACCCAAAAATTGGGGCTAGAAAAAAGTGCGACGGATTTGCCGGATTTTACCGGTGGTTACTACTGAAGATGCTGGGATGCTACAGTTAAAAGGGCAGGCCTCTGAGTCGCCTCGTTCTCCTTGTGTAGAAAAAATTCCGTTTTGGAAGGTCAAAATGACCATTTTTTGAAATTTTGCCGGCCTCTCCCGTCCAAACGAACGGGGATCGAGAGTTGTCCTTTATACTCAAGATAGAGTTCGACGAGCTGTATTCAACGCACTCATCGGCTTTGTTGTCACTACACGTACTGCGGAGTTATGGCGGCTAGAATGGCGGCGGAATAGTGGTTTAAACCCTTCCCCTTTTTTTCTCGAAAATCAGAAAGTGTTCGCGATTGCCGTTTTGATGCTATCGTGTAAGAAGTAAGTCAAGGGGGAATACAGGGCCGCATCCCGTTCCTCGGTATGGCCATTATTTCCGGAATTACAGACTCAAATACTTTAGGTACCCAAAAATTGGGGCTAGAAAAAAGTGCGACGGATTTGCCGGATTTTACCGGTGGTTACTACTGAAGATGCTGGGATGCTACAGTTAAAAGGGCAGGCCTCTGAGTCGCCTCGTTCTCCTTGTGTAGAAAAAATTCCGTTTTGGAAGGTCAAAATGACAATTTTTTGAAATTTTGCCGGCCTCCCCCGTCCAAACGAACGGGGATCGAGAGTTGTGCTTTATGCTCAAGATAGAGTTCGACGAGCTGTATTCAACGCACTCATCGGCTTTGTTGTCACTACACGTACTGCGGAGTTATGGCGGCTAGAATGGCGGCGGAATAGTTTTTCTCGAAAATCAGAAAGTGTTCGCGATTGCCGTTTTCATGCTATCGTGTAAGAAGTAAGTCAAGGGGGAATACAGGGCCGCATCCCGTTCCTCGGTATGGCCATTATTTCCGGAATTACAGACTCAAATACTTTAGGTACCCAAAAATTGGGGCTAGAAAAAAGTGCGACGGATTTGCCGGATTTTACCGGTGGTTACTACTGAAGATGCTGGGATGCTACAGTTAAAAGGGCAGGCCTCTGAGTCGCCTCGTTCTCCTTGTGTAGAAAAAATTCCGTTTTGGAAGGTCAAAATGACCATTTTTTGAAATTTTGCCGGCCTCTCCCGTCCAAACGAACGGGGATCGAGAGTTGTCCTTTATACTCAAGATAGAGTTCGACGAGCTGTATTCAACGCACTCATCGGCTTTGTTGTCACTACACGTACTGCGGAGTTATGGCGGCTAGAATGGCGGCGGAATAGTTTTTCTCGAAAATCAGAAAGTGTTCGCGATTGCCGTTTTGATGCTATCGTGTAAGAAGTAAGTCAAGGGGGAATACAGGGCCGCATCCCGTTCCTCGGTATGGCCATTATTTCCGGAATTACAGACTCAAATACTTTAGGTACCGAAAAATTGGGGCTAGAAAAAAGTGCGACGGATTTGCCGGATTTTACCGGTGGTTACTACTGAAGATGCTGGGATGCTACAGTTAAAAGGGCAGGCCTCTGAGTCGCCTCGTTCTCCTTGTGTAGAAAAAATTCCGTTTTGGAAGGTCAAAATGACCATTTTTTGAAATTTTGCCGGCCTCTCCCGTCCAAACGAACGGGGATCGAGAGTTGTCCTTTATACTCAAGATAGAGTTCGACGAGCTGTATTCAACGCACTCATCGGCTTTGTTGTCACTACACGTACTGCGGAGTTATGGCGGCTAGAATGTTGGCGGAATAGTGGTCCCCTTTTTTTCTCGAAAATCAGAAAGTGTTCGCGATTGCCGTTTTGATGCTATCGTGTAAGAAGTAAGTCAAGGGGGAATACAGGGCCGCATCCCGTTCCTCGGTATGGCCATTATTTCCGGAATTACAGACTCAAATACTTTAGGTACCCAAAAATTGGGGCTAGAAAAAAGTGCGACGGATTTGCCGGATTTTACCGGTGGTTACTACTGAAGATGCTGGGATGCTACAGTTAAAAGGGCAGGCCTCTGAGTCGCCTCGTTCTCCTTGTGTAGAAAAAATTCCGTTTTGGAAGGTCAAAATGACCATTTTTTGAAATTTTGCCGGCCTCTCCCGTCCAAACGAACGGGGACCGAGAGTTGTCCTTTATACTCAAGATAGAGTTCGACGAGCTGTATTCAACGCACTCATCGGCTTTGTTGTCACTACACGTACTGCGGAGTTATGGCGGCTAGAATGGCGGCTTTTCTCGAAAATCAGAAAGTGTTCGCGATTGCCGTTTTGATGCTATCGTGTAAGAAGTAAGTCAAGGGGGAATAGAGGGCCGCATCCCGTTCCTCGGTATGGCCATTATTTCCGGAATTACAGACTCAAATACTTTAGGTACCCAAAAATAGGGGCTAGAAAAAAGTGCGACGGATTTGCCGGATTTTACCGGTGGTTACTACTGAAGATGCTGGGATGCTACAGTTAAAAGGGCAGGCCTCTGAGTCGCCTCGTTCTCCTTGTGTAGAAAAAATTCCGTTTTGGAAGGTCAAAATGACCATTTTTTGAAATTTTGCCGGCCTCTCCCGTCCAAACGAACGGGGATCGAGAGTTGTCCTTTATACTCAAGATAGAGTTCGACGAGCTGTATTCAACGCACTCATCGGCTTTGTTGTCACTACACGTACTGCGGAGTTATGGCGGCTAGAATGTTGGCAGAATAGTGGTCCCCTTTTTTTCTCGAAAATCAGAAAGTGTTCGCGATTGCCGTTTTGATGCTATCGTATAAGAAGTAAGTCAAGGGGGAATACAGGGCCGCATCCCGTTCCTCGGTATGGCCATTATTTCCGGAATTACAGACTCAAATACTTTAGGTACCCAAAAATTGGGGCTAGAAAAAAGTGCGACGTATTTGCCGGATTTTACCGGTGGTTACTACTGAAGATGCTGGGATGCTACAGTTAAAAGGGCAGGCCTCTGAGTCGCCTCGTTCTCCTTGTGTAGAAAAAATTCCGTTTTGGAAGGTCAAAATGACCATTTTTTGAAATTTTGCCGGCCTCTCCCGTCCAAACGAACGGGGACCGAGAGTTGTCCTTTATACTCAAGATAGAGTTCGACGAGCTGTATTCAACGCACTCATCGGCTTTGTTGTCACTACACGTACTGCGGAGTTATGGCGGCTAGAATGGCGGCGGAATAGTTTTTCTCGAAAATCAGAAAATGTTCGCGATTGCCGTTTTGATGCTATCGTGTAAGAAGTAAGTCAAGGGGGAATACAGGGCCGCATCCCGTTCCTCGGTATGGCCATTATTTCCGGAATTACAGACTCAAATACTTTAGGTACCCAAAAATAGGGGCTAGAAAAAAGTGCGACGGATTTGCCGGATTTTACCGGTGGTTACTACTGAAGATGCTGGGATGCTACAGTTAAAAGGGCAGGCCTCTGAGTCGCCTCGTTCTCCTTGTGTAGAAAAAATTCCGTTTTGGAAGGTCAAAATGACCATTTTTTGAAATTTTGCCGGCCTCTCCCGTCCAAACGAACGGGGATCGAGAGTTGTCCTTTATACTCAAGATAGAGTTCGACGAGCTGTATTCAACGCACTCATCGGCTTTGTTGTCACTACACGTACTGCGGAGTTATGGCGGCTAGAATGGCGGCTTTTCTCGAAAATCAGAAAGTGTTCGCGATTGCCGTTTTGATGCTATCGTGTAAGAAGTAAGTCAAGGGGGAATACAGGGCCGCATCCCGTTCCTCGGTATGGCCATTATTTCCGGAATTACAGACTCAAATACTTTAGGTACCCAAAAATTGGGGCTAGAAAAAAGTGCGACGGATTTGCCGGATTTTACCGGTGGTTACTACTGAAGATGCTGGGATGCTACAGTTAAAAGGGCAGGCCTCTGAGTCGCCTCGTTCTCCTTGTGTAGAAAAAATTCCGTTTTGGAAGGTCAAAATGACCATTTTTTGAAATTTTGCCGGCCTCTCCCGTCCAAACGAACGGGGATCGAGAGTTGTCCTTTATACTCAAGATAGAGTACGACGAGCTGTATTCAACGCACTCATCGGCTTTGTTGTCACTACACGTACTGCGGAGTTATGGCGGCTAGAATGGCGGCGGAATAGTGGTTTAAACCCTTCCCCTTTTTTTCTCGAAAATCAGAAAGTGTTCGCGATTGCCGTTTTGATGCTATCGTGTAAGAAGTAAGTCAAGGGGGAATACAGGGCCGCATCCCGTTCCTCGGTATGGCCATTATTTCCGGAATTACAGACTCAAATACTTTAGGTACCCAAAAATTGGGGCTAGAAAAAAGTGCGACGGATTTGCCGGATTTTACCGGTGGTTACTACTGAAGATGCTGGGATGCTACAGTTAAAAGGGCAGGCCTCTGAGTCGCCTCGTTCTCCTTGTGTAGAAAACATTCCGTTTTGGAAGGTCAAAATGACCATTTTTTTAAATTTTGCCGGCCTCTCCCGTCCAAACGAACGGGGATCGAGAGTTGTCCTTTATACTCAAGATAGAGTTCGACGAGCTGTATTCAACGCACTCATCGGCTTTGTTGTCACTACACGTACTGCGGAGTTATGGCGGCTAGAATGGCGGCGGAATAGTGGTTTAAACCCTTCCCCTTTTTTTCTCGAAAATCAGAAAGTGTTCGCGATTGCCGTTTTGATGCTATCGTGTAAGAAGTAAGTCAAGGGGGAATACAGGGCCGCATCCCGTTCCTCGGTATGGCCATTATTTCCGGAATTACAGACTCAAATACTTTAGGTACCCAAAAATTGGGGCTAGAAAAAAGTGCGACGGATTTGCCGGATTTTACCGGTGGTTACTACTGAAGATGCTGGGATGCTACAGATAAAAGGGCAGGCCTCTGACTCGCCTCGTTCTCCTTGTGTAGAAAAAATTCCGTTTAGGAAGGTCAAAATGACCATTTTTTGAAATTTTGCCGGCCTCTCCCGTCCAAACGAACGGGGATCGAGAGTTGTCCTTTATACTCAAGATAGAGTTCGACGAGCTGTATTCAACGCACTCATCGGCTTTGTTGTCACTACACGTACTGCGGAGTTATGGCGGCTAGAATGGCGGCTTTTCTCGAAAATCAGAAAGTGTTCGCGATTGCCGTTTTGATGCTATCGTGTAAGAAGTAAGTCAAGGGGGAATACAGGGCCGCATCCCGTTCCTCGGTATGGCCATTATTTCCGGAATTACAGACTCAAATACTTTAGGTACCCAAAAATTGGGGCTAGAAAAAAGTGCGACGGATATGCCGGATTTTACCGGTGGTTACTACTGAAGATGCTGGGATGCTACAGTTAAAAGGGCAGGCCTCTGAGTCGCCTCGTTCTCCTTGTGTAGAAAAAATTCCGTTTTGGAAGGTCAAAATGACCATTTTTTGAAATTTTGCCGGCCTCTCCCGTCCAAACGAACGGGGATCGAGAGTTGTCCTTTATACTCAAGATAGGGTTCGACGAGCTGTATTCAACGCACTCATCGGCTTTGTTGTCACTACACGTACTGCGGAGTTATGGCGGCTAGAATGGCGGCGGAATAGTGGTTTAAACCCTTCCCCTTTTTTTCTCGAAAATCAGAAAGTGTTCGCGATTGCCGTTTTGATGCTATCGTGTAAGAAGTAAGTCAAGGGGGAATACAGGGCCGCATCCCGTTCCTCGGTATGGCCATTATTTCCGGAATTACAGACTCAAATACTTTAGGTACCCAAAAATTGGGGCTAGAAAAAAGTGCGACGGATTTGCCGGATTTTACCGGTGGTTACTACTGAAGATGCTGGGATGCTACAGTTAAAAGGGCAGGCCTCTGAGTCGCCTCGTTCTCCTTGTGTAGAAAAAATTCCGTTTTGGAAGGTCAAAATGACCATTTTTTGAAATTTTGCCGGCCTCTCCCGTCCAAACGAACGGGGATCGAGAGTTGTCCTTTATACTCAAGATAGAGTTCGACGAGCTGTATTCAACGCACTCATCGGCTTTGTTGTCACTACACGTACTGCGGAGTTATGGCGGCTAGAATGGCGGCGGAATAGTGGTTTAAACCCTTCCCCTTTTTTCTCGAAAATCAGAAAGTGTTCGCGATTGCCGTTTTGATGCTATCGTGTAAGAAGTAAGTCAAGGGGGAATACAGGGCCGCATCCCGTTCCTCGGTATGGCCATTATTTCCGGAATTACAGACTCAAATACTTTAGGTACCCAAAAATTGGGGATAGAAAAAAGTGCGACGGATTTGCCGGATTTTTCCGGTGGTTACTACTGAAGATGCTGGGATGCTACAGTTAAAAGGGCAGGCCTCTGAGTCGCCTCGTTCTCCTTGTGTAGAAAAAATTCCGTTTTGGAAGGTCAAAATGACCATTTTTTGAAATTTTGCCGGCCTCTCCCGTCCAAACGAACGGGTATCGAGAGTTGTCCTTTACACTCAAGATAGAGTTCGACGAGCTGTATTCAACGCACTCATCGGCTTTGTTGTCACTACACGTACTGCGGAGATATGGCGGCTAAAATGGCGGCGGAATAGTGGTTTAAACCCCTCCCCTTTTTTTCTCGAAAATCAGAAAGTGTTCGCGATTGCCGTTTTGATGCTATCGTGTAAGAAGTAAGTCAAGGGGGAATACAGGGCCGCATCCCGTTCCTCGGTATGGCCATTATTTCCGGAATTACAGACTCAAATACTTTAGGTACCCAAAAATTGGGGCTAGAAAAAAGTGCGACGGATTTGCCGGATTTTACCGGTGGTTACTACTGAAGATGCTGGGATGCTACAGTTAAAAGGGCAGGCCTCTGAGTCGCCTCGTTCTCCTTGTGTAGAAAAAATTCCGTTTTGGAAGGTCAAAATGACCATTTTTTGAAATTTTGCCGGCCTCTCCCGTCCAAACGAACGGGGATCGAGAGTTGTCCTTTATACTCAAGATAGAGTTCGACGAGCTGTATTCAACGCACTCATCGGCTTTGTTGTCACTACACGTACTGCGGAGTTATGGCGGCTAGAATGGCGGCGGAATAGTTTTTCTCGAAAATCAGAAAATGTTCGCGATTGCCGTTTTGATGCTATCGTGTAAGAAGTAAGTCAAGGGGGAATACAGGGCCGCATCCCGTTCCTCGGTATGGCCATTATTTCCGGAATTACAGACTCAAATACTTTAGGTACCCAAAAATTGGGGCTAGAAAAAAGTGCGACGGATATGCCGGATTTTACCGGTGGTTACTACTGAAGATGCTGGGATGCTACAGTTAAAAGGGCAGGCCTCTGAGTCGCCTCGTTCTCCTTGTGTAGAAAAAATTCCGTTTTGGAAGGTCAAAATGACCATTTTTTGAAATTTTGCCGGCCTCTCCCGTCCAAACGAACGGGGATCGAGAGTTGTCCTTTATACTCAAGATAGAGTACGACGAGCTGTATTCAACGCACTCATCGGCTTTGTTGTCACTACACGTACTGCGGAGTTATGGCGGCTAGAATGGCGGCTTTTCTCGAAAATCAGAAAGTGTTCGCGATTGCCGTTTTGATGCTATCGTGTAAGAAGTAAGTCAAGGGGGAATACAGGGCCGCATCCCGTTCCTCGGTATGGCCATTATTTCCGGAATTACAGACTCAAATACTTTAGGTACCCAAAAATTGGGGCTAGAAAAAAGTGCGACGGATTTGCCGGATTTTACCGGTGGTTACTACTGAAGATGCTGGGATGCTACAGTTAAAAGGGCAGGCCTCTGAGTCGCCTCGTTCTCCTTGTGTAGAAAAAATTCCGTTTTGGAAGGTCAAAATGACCATTTTTTGAAATTTTGCCGGCCTCTCCCGTCCAAACGAACGGGGATCGAGAGTTGTCCTTTATACTCAAGATAGAGTACGACGAGCTGTATTCAACGCACTCATCGGCTTTGTTGTCACTACACGTACTGCGGAGTTATGGCGGCTAGAATGGCGGCGGAATAGTGGTTTAAACCCTTCCCCTTTTTTTCTCGAAAATCAGAAAGTGTTCGCGATTGCCGTTTTGATGCTATCGTGTAAGAAGTAAGTCAAGGGGGAATACAGGGCCGCATCCCGTTCCTCGGTATGGCCATTATTTCCGGAATTACAGACTCAAATACTTTAGGTACCCAAAAATTGGGGCTAGAAAAAAGTGCGACGGATTTGCCGGATTTTACCGGTGGTTACTACTGAAGATGCTGGGATGCTACAGTTAAAAGGGCAGGCCTCTGAGTCGCCTCGTTCTCCTTGTGTAGAAAACATTCCGTTTTGGAAGGTCAAAATGACCATTTTTTTAAATTTTGCCGGCCTCTCCCGTCCAAACGAACGGGGATCGAGAGTTGTCCTTTATACTCAAGATAGAGTTCGACGAGCTGTATTCAACGCACTCATCGGCTTTGTTGTCACTACACGTACTGCGGAGTTATGGCGGCTAGAATGGCGGCGGAATAGTGGTTTAAACCCTTCCCCTTTTTTTCTCGAAAATCAGAAAGTGTTCGCGATTGCCGTTTTGATGCTATCGTGTAAGAAGTAAGTCAAGGGGGAATACAGGGCCGCATCCCGTTCCTCGGTATGGCCATTATTTCCGGAATTACAGACTCAAATACTTTAGGTACCCAAAAATTGGGGCTAGAAAAAAGTGCGACGGATTTGCCGGATTTTACCGGTGGTTACTACTGAAGATGCTGGGATGCTACAGATAAAAGGGCAGGCCTCTGACTCGCCTCGTTCTCCTTGTGTAGAAAAAATTCCGTTTAGGAAGGTCAAAATGACCATTTTTTGAAATTTTGCCGGCCTCTCCCGTCCAAACGAACGGGGATCGAGAGTTGTCCTTTATACTCAAGATAGAGTTCGACGAGCTGTATTCAACGCACTCATCGGCTTTGTTGTCACTACACGTACTGCGGAGTTATGGCGGCTAGAATGGCGGCTTTTCTCGAAAATCAGAAAGTGTTCGCGATTGCCGTTTTGATGCTATCGTGTAAGAAGTAAGTCAAGGGGGAATACAGGGCCGCATCCCGTTCCTCGGTATGGCCATTATTTCCGGAATTACAGACTCAAATACTTTAGGTACCCAAAAATTGGGGCTAGAAAAAAGTGCGACGGATATGCCGGATTTTACCGGTGGTTACTACTGAAGATGCTGGGATGCTACAGTTAAAAGGGCAGGCCTCTGAGTCGCCTCGTTCTCCTTGTGTAGAAAAAATTCCGTTTTGGAAGGTCAAAATGACCATTTTTTGAAATTTTGCCGGCCTCTCCCGTCCAAACGAACGGGGATCGAGAGTTGTCCTTTATACTCAAGATAGGGTTCGACGAGCTGTATTCAACGCACTCATCGGCTTTGTTGTCACTACACGTACTGCGGAGTTATGGCGGCTAGAATGGCGGCGGAATAGTGGTTTAAACCCTTCCCCTTTTTTTCTCGAAAATCAGAAAGTGTTCGCGATTGCCGTTTTGATGCTATCGTGTAAGAAGTAAGTCAAGGGGGAATACAGGGCCGCATCCCGTTCCTCGGTATGGCCATTATTTCCGGAATTACAGACTCAAATACTTTAGGTACCCAAAAATAGGGGCTAGAAAAAAGTGCGACGGATTTGCCGGATTTTACCGGTGGTTACTACTGAAGATGCTGGGATGCTACAGTTAAAAGGGCAGGCCTCTGAGTCGCCTCGTTCTCCTTGTGTAGAAAAAATTCCGTTTTGGAAGGTCAAAATGACCATTTTTTGAAATTTTGCCGGCCTCTCCCGTCCAAACGAACGGGGATCGAGAGTTGTCCTTTATACTCAAGATAGAGTTCGACGAGCTGTATTCAACGCACTCATCGGCTTTGTTGTCACTACGCGTACTGCGGAGTTATGGCGGCTAGAATGGCGGCGGAATAGTGGTTTAAACCCTTCCCCTTTTTTCTCGAAAATCAGAAAGTGTTCGCGATTGCTGTTTTGATGCTATCGTGTAAGAAGTAAGTCAAGGGGGAATACAGGGCCGCATCCCGTTCCTCGGTATGGCCATTATTTCCGGAATTACAGACTCAAATACTTTAGGTACCCAAAAATTGGGGATAGAAAAAAGTGCGACGGATTTGCCGGATTTTTCCGGTGGTTACTACTGAAGATGCTGGGATGCTACAGTTAAAAGGGCAGGCCTCTGAGTCGCCTCGTTCTCCTTGTGTAGAAAAAATTCCGTTTTGGAAGGTCAAAATGACCATTTTTTGAAATTTTGCCGGCCTCTCCCGTCCAAACGAACGGGGATCGAGAGTTGTCCTTTACACTCAAGATAGAGTTCGACGAGCTGTATTCAACGCACTCATCGGCTTTGTTGTCACTACACGTACTGCGGAGATATGGCGGCTAAAATGGCGGCGGAATAGTGGTTTAAACCCCTTCCCTTTTTTTCTCGAAAATCAGAAAGTGTTCGCGATTGCCGTTTTGATGCTATCGTGTAAGAAGTAAGTCAAGGGGGAATACAGGGCCGCATCCCGTTCCTAGGTATGGCCATTATTTCCGGAATTACAGACTCAAATACTTTAGGTACCCAAAAATTGGGGCTAGAAAAAAGTGCGACGGATTTGCCGGATTTTACCGGTGGTTACTACTGAAGATGCTGGGATGCTACAGTTAAAAGGGCAGGCCTCTGAGTCGCCTCGTTCTCCTTGTGTAGAAAAAATTCCGTTTTGGAAGGTCAAAATGACCATTTTTTGAAATTTTGCCGGCCTCTCCCGTCCAAACGAACGGGGATCGAGAGTTGTCCTTTATACTCAAGATAGAGTTCGACGAGCTGTATTCAACGCACTCATCGGCTTTGTTGTCACTACACGTACTGCGGAGTTATGGCGGCTAGAATGGCGGCTTTTCTCGAAAATCAGAAAGTGTTCGCGATTGCCGTTTTGATGCTATCGTGTAAGAAGTAAGTCAAGGGGGAATACAGGGCCGCATCCCGTTCCTCGGTATGGCCATTATTTCCGGAATTACAGACTCAAATACTTTAGGTACCCAAAAATTGGGGCTAGAAAAAAGTGCGACGGATTTGCCGGATTTTACCGGTGGTTACTACTGAAGATGCTGGGATGCTACAGTTAAAAGGGCAGGCCTCTGAGTCGCCTCGTTCTCCTTGTGTAGAAAAAATTCCGTTTTGGAAGGTCAAAATGACCATTTTTTGAAATTTTGCCGGCCTCTCCCGTCCAAACGAACGGGGATCGAGAGTTGTCCTTTATACTCAAGATAGAGTACGACGAGCTGTATTCAACGCACTCATCGGCTTTGTTGTCACTACACGTACTGCGGAGTTATGGCGGCTAGAATGGCGGCGGAATAGTGGTTTAAACCCTTCCCCTTTTTTTCTCGAAAATCAGAAAGTGTTCGCGATTGCCGTTTTGATGCTATCGTGTAAGAAGTAAGTCAAGGGGGAATACAGGGCCGCATCCCGTTCCTCGGTATGGCCATTATTTCCGGAATTACAGACTCAAATACTTTAGGTACCCAAAAATTGGGGCTAGAAAAAAGTGCGACGGATTTGCCGGATTTTACCGGTGGTTACTACTGAAGATGCTGAGATGCTACAGTTAAAAGGGCAGGCCTCTGAGTCGCCTCGTTCTCCTTGTGTAGAAAAAATTCCGTTTTGGAAGGTCAAAATGACCATTTTTTGAAATTTTGCCGGCCTCTCCCGTCCAAACGAACGGGGATCGAGAGTTGTCCTTTATACTCAAGATAGAGTTCGACGAGCTGTATTCAACGCACTCATCGGCTTTGTTGTCACTACACGTACTGCGGAGTTATGGCGGCTAGAATGACCTTTCGAAAATCAGAAAGTGTTCGCGATTGCCGTTTTGATGCTATCGTGTAAGAAGTAAGTCAAGGGGGAATACAGGGCCGCATCCCGTTCCTCGGTATGGCCATTATTTCCGGAATTACAGACTCAAATACTTTAGGTACCCAAAAATTGGGGCTAGAAAAAAGTGCGACGGATTTGCCGGATTTTACCGGTGGTTACTACTGAAGATGCTGGGATGCTACAGTTAAAAGGGCAGGCCTCTGAGTCGCCTCGTTCTCCTTGTGTAGAAAACATTCCGTTTTGGAAGGTCAAAATGACCATTTTTTGAAATTTTGCCGGCCTCTCCCGTCCAAACGAACGGGGATCGAGAGTTGTCCTTTATACTCAAGATAGAGTTCGACGAGCTGTATTCAACGCACTCATCGGCTTTGTTGTCACTACACGTACTACGGAGTTATGGCGGCTAGAATGGCGGCGGAATAGTGGTTTAAACCCTTCCCCTTTTTTTCTCGAAAATCAGAAAGTGTTCGCGATTGCCGTTTTGATGCTATCGTGTAAGAAGTAAGTCAAGGGGGAATACAGGGCCGCATCCCGTTCCTCGGTATGGCCATTATTTCCGGAATTACAGACTCAAATACTTTAGGTACCCAAAAATTGGGGCTAGAAAAAAGTGCGACGGATTTGCCGGATTTTACCGGTGGTTACTACTGAAGATGCTGGGATGCTACAGATAAAAGGGCAGGCCTCTGACTCGCCTCGTTCTCCTTGTGTAGAAAAAATTCCGTTTAGGAAGGTCAAAATGACCATTTTTTGAAATTTTGCCGGCCTCTCCCGTCCAAACGAACGGGGATCGAGAGTTGTCCTTTATACTCAAGATAGAGTTCGACGAGCTGTATTCAACGCACTCATCGGCTTTGTTGTCACTACACGTACTGCGGAGTTATGGCGGCTAGAATGGCGGCGGAATATCGAAAATCAGAAAGTGTTCGCGATTGCCGTTTTGATGCTATCGTGTAAGAAGTAAGTCAAGGGGGAATACAGGGCCGCATCCCGTTCCTCGGTATGGCCATTATTTCCAGAATTACAGACTCAAATACTTTAGGTACCCAAAAATTGGGGCTAGAAAAAAGTGCGACGGATATGCTGGATTTTACCGGTGGTTACTACTGAAGATGCTGGGATGCTACAGTTAAAAGGGCAGGCCTCTGAGTCGCCTCGTTCTCCTTGTGTAGAAAAAATTCCGTTTTGGAAGGTCAAAATGACCATTTTTTGAAATTTTGCCGGCCTCTCCCGTCCAAACGAACGGGGATCGAGAGTTGTCCTTTATACTCAAGATAGGGTTCGACGAGCTGTTTTCAACGCACTCATCGGCTTTGTTGTCACTACACGTACTGCGGAGTTATGGCGGCTAGAATGGCGGCGGAATAGTGGTTTAAACCCTTCCCCTTTTTTCTCGAAAATCAGAAAGTGTTCGCGATTGCCGTTTTGATGCTATCGTGTAAGAAGTAAGTCAAGGGGGAATACAGGGCCGCATCCCGTTCCTCGGTATGGCCATTATTTCCGGAATTACAGACTCAAATACTTTAGGTACCCAAAAATTGGGGATAGAAAAAAGTGCGACGGATTTGCCGGATTTTTCCGGTGGTTACTACTGAAGATGCTGGGATGCTACAGTTAAAAGGGCAGGCCTCTGAGTCGCCTCGTTCTCCTTGTGTAGAAAAAATTCCGTTTTGGAAGGTCAAAATGACCATTTTTTGAAATTTTGCCGGCCTCTCCCGTCCAGACGAACGGGGATCGAGAGTTGTCCTTTACACTCAAGATAGAGTTCGACGAGCTGTATTCAACGCACTCATCGGCTTTGTTGTCACTACACGTACTGCGGAGATATGGCGGCTAGAATGGCGGCGGAATAGTGGTTTAAACCCCTCCCCTTTTTTTCTCGAAAATCAGAAAGTGTTCGCGATTGCCGTTTTGATGCTATCGTGTAAGAAGTAAGTCAAGGGGGAATACAGGGCCGCATCCCGTTCCTCGGTATGGCCATTATTTCCGGAATTACAGACTCAAATACTTTAGGTACCCAAAAATTGGGGCTAGAAAAAAGTGCGACGGATTTGCCGGATTTTACCGGTGGTTACTACTGAAGATGCTGGGATGCTACAGTTAAAAGGGCAGGCCTCTGAGTCGCCTCGTTCTCCTTGTGTAGAAAAAATTCCGTTTTGGAAGGTCAAAATGACCATTTTTTGAAATTTTGCCGGCCTCTCCCGTCCAAACGAACGGGGATCGAGAGTTGTCCTTTATACTCAAGATAGAGTTCGACGAGCTGTATTCAACGCACTCATCGGCTTTGTTGTCACTACACGTACTGCGGAGTTATGGCGGCTAGAATGTTGGCGGAATAGTGGTCCCCTTTTTTTCTCGAAAATCAGAAAGTGTTCGCGATTGCCGTTTTGATGCTATCGTGTAAGAAGTAAGTCAAGGGGGAATACAGGGCCGCATCCCGTTCCTCGGTATGGCCATTATTTCCGGAATTACAGACTCAAATACTTTAGGTACCCAAAAATTGGGGCTAGAAAAAAGTGCGACGGATTTGCCGTATTTTACCGGTGGTTACTACTGAAGATGCTGGGATGCTACAGATAAAAGGGCAGGCCTCTGACTCGCCTCGTTCTCCTTGTGTAGAAAAAATTCCGTTTTGGAAGGTCAAAATGACCATTTTTTGAAATTTTGCCGGCCTCTCCCGTCCAAACGAACGGGGATCGAGAGTTGTCCTTTATACTCAAGATAGAGTTCGACGAGCTGTATTCAACGCACTCATCGGCTTTGTTGTCACTACACGTACTGCGGAGTTATGGCGGCTAGAATGGCGGCGGAAATCAGAAAGTGTTCGCGATTGCCGTTTTGATGCTATCGTGTAAGAAGTAAGTCAAGGGGGAATACAGGGCCGCATCCCGTTCCTCGGTATGGCCATTATTTCCGGAATTACAGACTCAAATACTTTAGGTACCCAAAAATTGGGGCTAGAAAAAAGTGCGACGGATTTGCCGGATTTTACCGGTGGTTACTACTGAAGATGCTGGGATGCTACAGTTAAAAGGGCAGGCCTCTGAGTCGCCTCGTTCTCCTTGTGTAGAAAAAATTCCGTTTTGGAAGGTCAAAATGACCATTTTTTGAAATTTTGCGGCCTCTCCCGTCCAAACGAACGGGGATCGAGAGTTGACCTTTATACTCAAGATAGAGTTCGACGAGCTGTATTCAACGCACTCATCGGCTTTGTTGTCACTACACGTACTGCGGAGTTATGGCGGCTAGAATGGCGGCGGAATAGTGGTTTAAACCCTTCCCCTTTTTTTCTCGAAAATCAGAAAGTGTTCGCGATTGCCGTTTTGATGCTATCGTGTAAGAAGTAAGTCAAGGGGGAATACAGGGCCGCATCCCGTTCCTCGGTATGGCCATTATTTCCGGAATTACAGACTCAAATACTTTAGGTACCCAAAAATTGGGGCTAGAAAAAAGTGCGACGGATTTGCCGGATTTTACCGGTGGTTACTACTGAAGATGCTGGGATGCTACAGTTAAAAGGGCAGGCCTCTGAGTCGCCTCGTTCTCCTTGTGTAGAAAACATTCCGTTTTGGAAGGTCAAAATTACCATTTTTTGAAATTTTGCCGGCCTCTCCCGTCCAAACGAACGGGGATCGAGAGTTGTCCTTTATACTCAAGATAGAGATCGACGAGCTGTATTCAACGCACTCATCGGCTTTGTTGTCACTACACGTACTGCGGAGTTATGGCGGCTAGAATGGCGGCGGAATAGTGGTTTAAACCCTTCCCCTTTTTTTCTCGAAAATCAGAAAGTGTTCGCGATTGCCGTTTTGATGCTATCGTGTAAGAAGTAAGTCAAGGGGGAATACAGGGCCGCATCCCGTTCCTCGGTATGGCCATTATTTCCGGAATTACAGACTCAAATACTTTAGGTACCCAAAAATTGGGGCTAGAAAAAAGTGCGACGGATTTGCCGGATTTTACCGGTGGTTACTACTGAAGATGCTGGGATGCTACAGTTAAAAGGGCAGGCTTCTGAGTCGCCTCGTTCTCCTTGTGTAGAAAAAATTCCGTTTTGGAAGGTCAAAATGACCATTTTTTGAAATTTTGCCGGCCTCTCCCGTCCAAACGAACGGGGATCGAGAGTTGTCCTTTATACTCAAGATAGGGTTCGACGAGCTGTATTCAACGCACTCATCGGCTTTGTTGTCACTACACGTACTGCGGAGTTATGGCGGCTAGAATGGCGGCGGAATAGTGGTTTAAACCCTTCCCCTTTTTTTCTCGAAAATCAGAAAGTGTTCGCGATTGCCGTTTTGATGCTATCGTGTAAGAAGTAAGTCAAGTGGGAATACAGGGCCGCATCCCGTTCCTCGGTATGGCCATTATTTCCGGAATTACAGACTCAAATACTTTAGGTAACCAAAAATTGGGGCTAGAAAAAAGTGCGACGGATTTGCCGGATTTTACCGGTGGTTACTACTGAAGATGCTGGGATGCTACAGTTAAAAGGGCAGGCCTCTGTGTCGCCTCGTTCTCCTTGTGTAGAAAAAATTCCGTTTTGGAAGGTCAAAATGACAATTTTTTGAAATTTTGCCGGCCTCCCCCGTCCAAACGAACGGGGATCGAGAGTTGTCCTTTATACTCAAGATAGAGTTCGACGAGCTGTATTCAACGCACTCATCGGCTTTGTTGTCACTACACGTACTGCGGAGTTATGGCGGCTAGAATGACGGCGGAATAGTGGTTTAAACCCTTCCCCTTTTTTTCTCGAAAATCAGAAAGTGTTCGCTATTGCCGTTTTGATGCTATCGTGTAAGAAGTAAGTCAAGGGGGAAAACAGGGCCGCATCCCGTTCCTCGGTATGGCCATTATTTCCGGAATTACAGACTCAAATACTTTAGGTACCCAAAAATTGGGGCTAGAAAAAAGTACGACGGATTTGCCGGATTTTACCGGTGGTTACTACTGAAGATGCTGGGATACTACAGATAAAAGGGCAGGCCTCTGACTCGCCTCGTTCTCCTTGTGTAGAAAAAATTCCGTTTTGGAAGGTCAAAATGACCATTTTTTGAAATTTTGCCGGCCTCTCCCGTCCAAACGAACGGGGATCGAGAGTTGTCCTTTATACTCAAGATAGAGTTCGACGAGCTGTATTCAACGCACTCATCGGCTTTGTTGTCACTACACGTACTGCGGAGTTATGGCGGCTACAATGGCCCCTTTTTTTCTCGAAAATCAGAAAGTGTTCGCGATTGCCGTTTTGATGCTATCGTGGAAGAAGTAAGTCAAGGGGGAATACAGGGCCGCATCCCGTTCCTCGGTATGGCCATTACTTCCGGAATTACAGACTCAAATACTTTAGGTACCCAAAAATTGGGGCTAGAAAAAAGTGCGACGGATTTGCCGGATTTTACCGGTGGTTACTACTGAAGATGCTGGGATGCTACAGTTAAAAGGGCAGGCCTCTGAGTCGCCTCGTTCTCCTTGTGTAGAAAAAATTCCGTTTTGGAAGTTCAAAATGACCATTTTTTAAAATTTTGCCGGCCTCTCCCGTCCAAACGAACGGGGATCGAGAGTTGTCCTTTATACTCAAGATAGAGTTCGACGAGCTGTATTCAACGCACTCATCGGCTTTGTTGTCACTACACGTCCTGCGGAGTTATGGCGGCTAGAATGGCGGCGGAATAGTGGTTTAAACCCTTCCCCTTTTTTTCTCGAAAATCAGAAAGTGTTCGCGATTGCCGTTTTGATGCTATCGTGTAAGAAGTAAGTCAAGGGGGAATACAGGGCCGCATCCCGTTCCTCGGTATGGCCATTATTTCCGGAATTACAGACTCAAATACTTTAGGTACCCAAAAATTGGGGCTAGAAAAAAGTGCGACGGATTTGCCGGATTATACCGGTGGTTACTACTGAAGATGCTGGGATGCTACAGTTAAAAGGGCAGGCCTCTGAGTCGCCTCGTTCTCCTTGTGTAGAAAAAATTCCGTTTTTGAAGGTCAAAATGACCATTTTTTGAAATTTTGCCGGCCTCTCCCGTCCAAACGAACAAGGATCGAGAGTTGTCCTTTATACTCAAGATAGAGTTCGACGAGCTGTATTCAACGCACTCATCGGCTTTGTTGTCACTACACGTACTGCGGAGTTATGGCGGCTAGAATGGCGGCGGAAATCAGAAAGTGTTCGCGATTGCCGTTTTGATGCTATCGTGTAAG
>NW_027185548.1:0-59863 GCF_040183065.1 Periplaneta americana | reverse complement strand
CCAGCGAAACAGATCCGCAGTTGTTTACCTTTGGTTAAGGACAAACTGACCCATTCTCCTGTGGATCAGTATACATAGGGACGATTTTTTTTATTTCAGTTGGTTATTTAACGACGCTGTATCAACTACTCGGTTATTTAGCGTCGATGAGATTGGTGATAGCGAGATGATATTTGGCGAGATGAGGCAGATGATTCGCCATAGATTACCTTGCATTCACATTACGGTTGGGGAAAACCTCGGAAAAACCCAACCAGGTAATCAGCCCAAGCGGGGATCGAACCCTCGCCCGAACGCAACTTCAGACCGGCAGGCAAGCGCCTTAACCGACTGAGCCACGCCGGTGGCTGCATAGGGACGACCCAAAGTAGTTTCAAGACCCGAATTTCTGAACATAGAAGAAACTGATGCCTAGGCCATAAAGATAAGTCAGTAGTAGCAGAACACTCGTATACAGAGGGGGAGCACATCAGGTTCGAGGACACTGACATCCTAAATGGGACGCCACACTTTTATGTCAGACTACATCGAGAGGCCATTGAAATTTACAAACACAAGAATAACTTGAATCGGAAGAAAGAAAGCCTTATATTCAGTCAAGCATGGTACCCAGCCTTGAGAATCAAACCCATTAAATCATTCATACAACAGATGAACACGACGGTAGCTCATAGCAACATGTCGGTCACGGGTCCGGACCGCGGCGACAAATGCGTGGCACAATTCATACCGGCGTTAAATTCCGCAAGGCAACCGATCAGTATCCCCTTTCCTGGAAAGAAGCACATGTAGTCCTCTTTCCAAAGCCTGGAAAGGATAAGACGAATCCAAGCAACTATAGGCACATTAGTCTCTTCAATTGTCTCAGCAAACTGGCGGAGCGGGTCATACATGGACGCCTCACTAAAGTAGTGTTGCCCCAAATCAGGAACGAGCAGTAGGGCTTACAACCTGGTACAGGCACACCGCATGACGGAGGACATTACCTGGTCTATAAGCACGAAGCGTGTCGTAGCTGCACCTTATCTGGACATCGAGCGAGCATTTGACAAGGTTTGGCATGGGGGGTTCCTGGTTAAGTTACTGGACATGGGAGTCCCAGATGGAATGGTACGCCTCATTTCAGACTAAATCCGTGGCCGTACATTCAAGATTTATTTATTTTTATTATTGGTTTAGGTGTATTAATTTAAGTAAAGTTAATAGAAGATTAATTTACTGATGAGGAAGATAAATTATATTATCTTCCTCATCAGTAAATAGAAATGTATAAAAATAATCATACAACATATACGACGTGTCAATATCAGGCTGCTGTTTCAAATCCAAAATGGTGGTTTGACGAGAAATGTAATATTACGTGTCGTAGTAATCATGTTATTAAAATGTTCTTCCAATAATTACGTGTAATCCATGGAATCCTGTTGCAATAAAGAATGTAGAACCATGAACGGAGTGTGCGATCCAAGTAGGTACTAATATTTCCACCCCTCATGAAATTTTAGCAGGAGTCCCCCAGGGTTCGATTATCGGTCCCATATTTTTCAATATATTCATTAATGACCTCCCGTTTCGCTAAATGTACGTCAGAAGTAGTCATCTGGATATCTATGCAGATGACACTGCCCTCTTGTCTATTGGCAAAATATACAGGTTAGCGTCCCGTAGATTGCACTCGATCTTAGATCACTTCCATCCGTGGTTCCATGACTGCAGAATCAAGGACAGTATAAAGAAAATCAAGATAAATGTGAGGCCATACTCTTTTCACTAAGAGCGAGGCTCGAAGATATACCACCACCACCCACACTTTTCGGAAAACCAATGCCGTGGATGAACGAAATTAAATACTTAGGGATCATTATGTACTCTCACCTCACGTTCCGATATCATATCCATTCCCGTCTTCTTAAGGCAAATGGGTTGATAGACAATTTACATTCTGGCCGCCTTAACTCCTGACAATCTGGGGGTAGGACTTACCATGTATAAAGGAACTCATTCACTGTGTCATAACACATGCCGCACCAGCATGGGGGTTTCCGGCAGCGACCCACCTCCGTAAACTCCAAGTTATCCACAACCAGGTTATTCGCATCATAATACATCTCCCGCGAGTCGTCTCGATAGAGAACTTCCACGATGAGCTATACTTGCCAATCGTAGACGAGTTTATTGCTCGACTGGCTAGAAATCGGTGTGAGGCCGCCCGTGCCAGCCCCTACCCGCTCATATCAAGCATTGACCGGTATGATCCTATGTTACGGCGAAGACACCAAACAGGTCCAGTAGCTACAGTAGCGTGCAAATTAATCCGAACAACGTAATTACTTATGCAAAAACACTCAAACGGGATAAAAAAAAAGGTTCTAAGACATACCTCAGTAATCTATGTGGCCTCCCTTGTTCCTAATAACAGCTCTGAGACGATTTGGCATGGATTCCACTAATTTCCCACAAATATTCTTCACTTCTTCATCGCGAAACCATACATCAATGAGGGCAGAAATCATCTTCTCCTTTGTAGAACAATCCATTTTTTGCATTCTTCTTTTGCAAATTGACCAATAGTTCTCAATGGGGTTGATGTCGGGTGAGTTGCCTGGCCAGAGGAGTACCTGAATATTCTTCTTGTTGAAGAATTCTGTAGTTTTTCGAGACGTATGGCATGGTGCCAGGTCTTGTTGGAACACACCTCTGCCATCCGGAAATGATTTTTGCAACTGGGGTATGATTCTGGTTTCTAGTAAGTGAATATATTTGTCAGAATCCATCATTCCCTTGATAGGTATTAATGCTCCAGGACCTTCATATGTAAAACAACCCCAAAACATTACTTTAGGGGGCATTTGGGTGCTTGTTGGATATGAGCTGCTGTTACTTTTTCGGATCCTTTCCGTACGTAAGAAACACGGTGGCCGTGGACCTCGAAATGAGACTCATCGGAAAAAAGTACATTCTTCCAGTCATTCACTGTCCAGTGTTGATGTAATTTTGCCCACATTAAGCGTTTTTTTTTGTATATAACGGGGGTTAGCAGTTGCTTCTTAATAGGCTTACGAGTTCTTCGTCCAGCTTCCAAAAGTCTACGCCGCACTGTTGTGACGTGAATATTCGCCCCAGTGGTAGCCATTAACTCGCGGGTTAAGTCGACAGCAGTTAGTCTAGGATTTAATTTACTTTCCTGACAATTAAACGATCATCTGCAGGTGAAGTCTTCCTTTTCCGGCCACAGTTTCCTTTTTTCTGGGGTGTGATGGAGCCGGTCTCCCGGTATCGTTTTATGATCGAATTAACCGTAGCCAAACCGATGTGACATTCTGCAGAAATTAGCCTCTGTGTCATAGAAGAATGCTGTGCTAATGTTATAATTTTAGACCGTTTTCGTGGAGTTGCATCCATTTGTGAAGACGACAGAAAGTACACGGGATTATAGTATTAAGTCTTCAACACAACTGAAATGCTTATAAGAACAAAACGACAGGCAAAATGTCACATATTATAAAAAAATAATAACGATAGACCTTCAACAATGGAATTACACGTATTACAGATGTCAATTAAGCGGTATGAGCAGCTGTGAGGCCAACAATGAGAGAAAATGTAAAAATATGTCGTGTTCGGATTAATTTGCACGCTACTGTATTCTCATAAAACAGGAAGATAGGGAGGCAGGTGTCACCCCCAGGTTTAGGTATATGATTCATTATGACTTAATGGAATAATCAACGTCTGTGAAATGACCTTGCAGTGACTCGGGCTTTAGATCCAGTCTATCCCTCTTACATATCGACGGAGTAAAGAGTAAATTGGCTACTCTCCTGATCTGACGGAAATCATTAAAGTGCCTATTGGCTAATACCGTTTAGATGATTAAATAACCTGAGCTAACATATCGTCCCCAATAATCCCGTTTTGCTGATCCATGGAGTTATAATAGAGCGAATCGGCTAGTATACATCCATCGAATCACAGTTCAATTTACCTAAGGGGCAACTTGCTAGTCTCTGAAATTGAGACATCTCATCCTGCCTAATTTTTTTTCTGTGATTTCCTAAGGCGCTAAGACAAATGTTGGGATGAGCCCTAAAAGATGTGGGACACGGACCAGCATTAACTTCCCCAGACATTGGTGATGGCTCAAAATTAATGATTATTCACATCGAACTCGGGTTCTAACAGAAATCAATCGTCCCCTTCTACAGATCAATGGAGTCATCAAAGAGCCAATTGTCTATTACCGTTAGGTTGATTTATTTCTATGGGTTCGAATTTTCAAACACCCAAATTGGCTACTACATATTCATGCCTAGATTTCTGCCATTCTCCCCCTAGTTGGTACCATCGCGGTCCCATCTCCTCCGCATCAGGTCGCCGAAATTCTCCCTCTCCTCGCCGTATGTTGTAGCGAATCAGTTACGTTCAGTTTCGGCTTTCCCCCTCGAAATTTTCTAGCCCTCATTCACTGGGGCGGCGAAACCCGAATTGAGACAAGTGTCCAACAGGCTTGGAGCTCACATATTCAGTTTTTCACAGCCCCAATTCCCCACTTGTAAGGACTTGTTTTCACGTATCTTTAAAGTTACCTCCACCCATTTCTTCCCTCTCAATCGTTCATTCAGCCACAGTCCGGAGCCCTCTTTCTTGGACGTGCAAGAGATGAGATCTGCTTGGAGCTCTCAGCAGCAGCAGCAGCAGCAGCAGTAGATCTTTGGTTTCACAGCGAACACAGCTCATCGAAGAACTTCAAAGCAGGTGCTACAAGTTAAGACAGCGCAACAGCCCAGCAGCTCTCGGCCAGTGAGGCTCGGGTTGCCATTCACAGGACATCTTTCGGCAAAGCGTCGAAGAACCACGTGATCGACACTTCTTTAAAAAGGAGAAAAACTGGTCCACGTGCCATAAAGGCGCGTAGCGCGAAGATAGCCGCGCAGACCACGGAGGGCTGCGTGCACTAATCTTCCCTATGCCAGGCGAATCCCGGTCGGTGATTGGGTCCTCTCTCGAGGACACCCCTAGCCGTCCTTCGACTTTACGCAGGGTACCTGCTAGGGAGAGACTCCGTGCGTAAATGCTGCCCGCACTGCTTTGAGTGACGGTATCGGTACCGGAGTAAGGCAGGGCCCTCGGGCTAGTTTGCTTTCTGCTTTTTAAACTAAAGTCCGGCCCTTCTCAGGGCTACGCTAAATTTTGTCCGGTCCTTCTCAGGGCCTACTAGAGAAAGCGAATCATACCGACGGTACCCGGCGTGCAACGCAGCGCTTGCTACGGTAACTAACTGGGCTAATCTCCGGCGACCCGTCGGGCAGAACTGCTGGTCTTCCACGTCTAGTTAGACAGGGGCCTAGCAGGTACTTGCACTGCGGACGGCGTGCCTCTTAGGGACACCCCCTCCAGCAGGACTCGATCTTCTAGATCCAATAATGACCCGAGTTAGGTAAAAGAAGTTCATAAGCCCAGCTGAAGTCGGTGGCGTTCGGCGATGTTTACGTGCACTGATCAAGCAGGATCCACTGCGTCGTACTTGATAGTTCCCCCTAAACCCGCGGCTCATACTCCACATCCCACGAAGCGCCGAGGCCTGCGCTCGACGCGACCAGTACAGACATCGACGATTCATGTGCAAGTCGCAGATATTCTAAATCTGCGGCCCCCCCCCAGACTCTCCCAGTCCCTCTGGACTAGTTAGAAAGGCGGCTGACCAGCGCGAGCTGGCAGCTTCCAAAGTCGCAGACGCGACTGTTGCTGTGGTACCCTGTCCAAGTGCTCTTCACAGACCCAGTGACAAGGGCAAGTCGTCAGTGGAGCCGCAACCAGGCCCATCGGGCTCTTATGTTCCACGGGGCTAAAAGGAGGCCAATAAGAAGAAAAAGAAGGGCACATCTTGACCCGAAGAGAGCGGCGTTCCCACCGCAGTTTCATAGAGTGAGGAAGAGAGAATTGCCCTATCTAACTTAGAGAAATTAACTGCCCCTCAGGCCAATAATTCTGTACAACGCGACGTGTTACAGGATGCAGAACTTTCCCCTGTTCCTGTAGTCCAACAGGAAAAGGATAATGCTCCTGAAGTAGTAGATGCTCCTCCGTGACACCCTTCCCCGTTCGTACTCACGTGTCGGTGAGTGAGGACGAGGATGATTGAGAAGGCGCTTCAGAGACGGTCTTTACTAGGACACGGGGTGACATTCCCCCAGTCATAATTAACCCGGCATTTACAGGTTTATTAGGCCGATTGAACCTTGAGTTCAAAACGGTGTACGAACCGCTCGGCATGTGCTCATACCGGACTCGTGGCGGGACGGCTTTAAAAACCGTCTGCGACAGGGACTACGCAAATCTTTGCAGGCTCATGACAGATCGGGGAGTAGCGTTCAATCTGCTTCGCCCCAAAAATGAGTAACCTGTCCGTTTTGTACTGAGAGGAGTAGATTTTCACACTATAGAGGACATCCAGGGCGACTTGGATTTCAAAGGTATCATCGTCGGACGTGAGACGAGGATGTACTCCTCTAGAACAAAGGCCAAACTTGCTATGATATATTGTTCATATAGAGGATACCCTCGAAGACCGGGATACAATTAGAGCTCTGCGGCAGTGTTGCTTGATGAGGATTACGGTTGAGGACTATGTCCCCAGCAAGCGTCCTCCTCAGCGCAGCAACTGTCAATGGTATTACCATACCTAGGCTAGTTGCAGAGCACAGCCAATGTGTTGGGCTTGCGCAGGCCCCCATAGAACTAGAGACTATCGCAAGCCCAACAATGTCCCTGCTACTTGCACACTCTGTGGCGGTGCTCACAGCGCTAACTACGGAGGTTAGGGATGCCGTAGAAGGATTGAGCAAGACGGCTCGACGGAGGAGGGCAGAGCTCGAGGAACAGCGGGCACTCCAGTACGAGTGGTTCCGACACAGGCGGGTAGAGCGAGCTGCCAGGCAGCAGCAGCTGGTCCTGCAGCAGCAGCAGCCGCAGGGTTTAATATTACTAACAATAGTTGCGTACCATTAATTATTTATATATATATAAGGTCCTATTTAGGTGCAGCAGGCTTGCGTCTCTGTGAGGGAGCCCCGTGCGGTGCCAGGCATGGAACTCGGGCGAGACCGTCAACAGCAGCATTACCGATGAAGGTGCTAGTTTCGAGCAATTTCAGAACTTTGCCGAGGCGGGGCAACTAGCTAACTCTAACCTACCTCTCGCCCCAACCGTACAAGGATTAACAAGAGTTATATTTCTCTTATGAAATAGGCGTAAAGAATGTAGACATAGCGTTTGTAACGGAAACGTTCCTGACATCCCAAGTAAATTTAGATGCGCAGGGTTTAAAATCTATAGATTGGATAGACCAGTTAGAAGAGGTGGAGGTGTAGCGGTGTTCGTTCTATCTATGATCGCGCACTGTGGGTAACTCCTTCCCCAGCTAGCGACAATAGAGTCAGTAGCTATTGCAGCCTACATAGGCAGAATTCCCTTTCTGGTTATGGCTGCCTACAGTCCCCCGAGCACACTCACTGAATGGGATTTATATATAGTGACAAGTCTCTCAGACAGGTTTGTAGACGCTGGCGACTTCAATGCGAAACACGCGAGCTGGAACTGTAGATGTCCAATTGGGAAGGCAATAGATTTTTTCAAACTTCCGCAGGAAACGGGTACGTTGTGATGGCCCTAGGGACAGTACACACGTTCCCGATGCTGCTAACCAAGTTCCTGATATAATGGATATTGCTCTGGTGAAAGGTCTCACAATCCGGGCGAGACTAACCACCCTGGATGATCTTCCATCCGACCACCTATCGGTGATCATAGAGATCATGCACCCAGCCGAGCTCTCCTCCACCGCTGAGAAATTCAACTACAAGGCGGCAGACTGGGTGTTCTTTCAAGTTCAGGTAGCCGCTACGCTTACACCACTCCCCCCGAAGTCACTCCATCAGGGATAGATAAGTCACTTAGCGACCTTACGGAGTGTATTGAGAAGGCAATGGATGCAGCAATACCGAAAAAGACTTCACAACCAGGACGGATGCAGCTCCCAGCCTGTATGAGACACCTAAAGATCGTCCGCAATAGAGACAGGACATTGTGGAAGAGTACTAGGCTAGATGAACATAAAGTAGAGATGAACCGATTGCGCAGACGGATCGGTGTGGCGTGCCACGAATCGGTCGTGGATGCTTGGAAATCCAAAGTTGAGACGATGGACAGTAGAAACATGTCAGATATCTGTCGTGTATTTCGAAATCTGTCCAATCCGCCTCAACCTATCCACCCAGTTATATATACTCCGGAGGAGAAAGTTACCGCACTGGCAAACGTTCTTGAACCAATTTCCAACCGGTGGAGCAAAATTTAAAATTGTCCCATATCGGAGCTGTCGAGGAATCGGTTCAAGACCTCCTCAGCAGGGAGCCGAAAAATGGGATATGACGTACGAACACCCACGAGGTCGCCCATATCATTCATTGCCGTCGCCCTCATAAGGCTCCAGGAGCCGACGGTAACCAAGGAATTATATTGCAGCATCTTCCAAGGTCAGTAATGAAGCGCATAACAGAGATAATTAATAACATCTTGGCTTACGGTCACTATCCCATTCCCTGGAAAGAGGCACATGTAGTCCTCTTTCCAAAGTCCGGAAAGATAAGATGAATCCAAGCAAATATAGGTCCATTAGTCTCCTCAGTTGTCTCAGCAAACTGGGGGAACGGGTCATATATAGGCGCCTCACTGAAGTAGTGTTGCCCCAAATCATGAAGAAGCAGTTCGGCTTTCACCCCAGTCGTTCCACTACTCTCCACACACTCCGCATGACAGAGGACATTACCTGGAGCATGAGCACAAAGCGTGTCGTAGCTGCAGTTCACCTGGACATCGAGCGAGCTTTCAACAAGGTTTGGCTTGAGGGGCTCCTGGATGATTTACTGGGCATGGGAGTCCCGGATGGAATGGTACGCCTCATTTCAGATTGCCTGCGATGCCGTACATTCAAGATCCGAGTAGGCACTAGTTTCTGTCCACCTCGTGAAATTCGAGCAGGAGTCCCGCAGCGATCGATTATCGGTCTCATACTTTTCAATATATTCATTAATCACCTACCGTTTCGCTATATCCACGGAAGAAGTAGTCATCTGTATATCTATTTACGACTGGAAAATCAAGGTCAATGTAGATAAATGTCAGGAAATACTCTTTTCATTAAGAGCGAGACTCGAAGACATACTACCACCACTCACACATTTGGGATAACCAATGCCGTAGATGAACCAAAATAAAACAGAATCACTTCGGGTATTGTCAAATCACTACGCACAAGAGACAAACTAGCCAAAAAAGTAAAAAGTGAACTGTTGAATGAAGATTTATCAAAAAAATAAAAAAGGTCCAGAAATATCTTAACTTGCGATATAATAAATATGAATGTTAGTTACTACTCAGAGAAATTTGTTAACAATAGGAATGATCCCAAAAGATTTTGGCAGACTATTAATGAACAAATAAAGATGGCTTAATTATTAAGAATCATTATGATATTGCAAAGGAAGTTGAGTTAATTTTACAAACATAGGACACAATATAGCATAAAAATAAACAAAAACACAAGACTATCTTCTTCTTTTTTTATCCATCATCATCATCATCATCATCATCATCATCAACAACAACATCATCGTCACCATCATCATCAATATTCATGTTTCCCGTTAGTGATAAAGGAATTATAACTATTGCTAAAACTTTAAAAATACTGTGGCTCAGAGTATTGATGGTATCACTACTAGAACACTCAAAATGATTATTGAACCTATATCGAAATCACTAACATATGTCTTTAATTTGTGTTCACCACAAGGTGTATGTCCAACTGATCTAAAATGTGCTGCAGTAATACCTATATACAAAACCGGGGAGAGATATACAATCTCAGTAACTACAGATCCATCTCACTCTTACCAAGTCAATCTAAACTATTAGAAAAATGTATTAAAAGCAGGCTAATTAATTTCTTAGAGAAAAAACAGTCTATTAAGTCAAAAGCAGTTTGGCTTCCGTACTAAAATGAGCACGGACGACGCTATTATGAACGTAACATCAAGGGTTATTAAATAATTAGATCGGATAAAAATGTTTAGGAGTTTTTCTAGATATTCAAAAATCCTTCGATACTGTAGACCATAATATGCTCGCTTCTAAACTTCATGCCTAGGGTATTAAAGGAATCGCTTTAAATTTATTTAAGTCATACTTAAGCAACAGATCCCATTCAATGAAATTTAACGACCATCACAGTGAAATTCGTAATATAAATATAGGTGTGCCACAAGGTACAGTTTTAGGCCCTCTACAATTTTTAATATATAGCAATGACTTGCTAAATATTGATATAGGAAACAAATCTGAAAATATATTCGCATATACCGATGATACAGTGGTAATTTTTAGTCGGTCGAATTGGAATGATGCCCACCTAAATGGTAATAGAGGTATAAATACAATTAAGAAATGGTTAGATGAAAATTTGCTCTCCTTGAACATTTCAAAACCAACTGCAGTTCCTTTTACATTAACGGCTTCTAGTCTGAGAAAAATCAAACTGGATAAGGAAACAAATTTAAAAATGAACGATTGGATACTTTAAATAACAAAGGTGGTAAGTGCCAAAATTGAAAATAATGAGATATTATATTAGAATGGTGCTATGTACCTAGCTTTATCATCTATGAAAAGTGCTATGTTCCAAGGCCTCTGCCAGTAGTTGAAAACTGTGTCACAAGATGGCACGAATGTGAACTTCCGAAGATGTTTTGCAAGAAAGGTGTCGCCAGACTGTATACATTAGCTGCTTGTGACTGTTTTTAGTTGTTTAAAAAAATCATTTGTGGTGATTGTTAAACATTGTGGTAAGTAGGACGTTATGTTGCAATGTACTGCTATATAATATAAATTTGTGGAATATTTTCAAGAACAATCTTAGCGACTCTCTTATCTTACTGTCTTGGTGACTTTTGCAGGTTATAGCTGATAATACGCAAGTTCTGTGCAGCTTATGGCTGTTGTTCTTAGTTGTTTGAACCAACAAATTATAATTTGAGTGATTGGTGTAATTTTTGTTAAGTATAATGTTGTGTAACATGCTAAAATATAACAGAAAAGTATAGAATGTTTTCAAAACCAATATTGGCTGCCCTCTTATAATGCCTTGACGATCATTTTAAGTTATGGATGATAATACACGAGTGAATAACAAGCACCGCAAGAAAGGCAATGGTTCATAAAAAAAAGCGAAGAAAAAAACTGAAGTCCAAGGGCGTATCGTATAGAACTGGAAAACATGTTGAAATTCCTCCAAAGAAAGCTCCTACATCAGAGGTTAGAATTTTATATATGCTTAACTTGTTATTTTGTATATTATTACAATATTCTAACGATGTATGTTATTAGTTTTTTTTTAATTCTTGATGCTTCCAAATTAAATTAATTTTTAAGAAGTGATTTAAGTTAAATAAATGATTATGGACGTTACTTTAGTTTCATTATATTTGTAATAAACATTTGCATTTTCATATCTGACTAGGTGACATCCAAGTGCAAGTACAAATTCAAAGACCTTAGTCCTGACCAAAAGCGTGTGAGAATTTACGAAGTTCTATGACCAGGATCATTCTATACAAGAGACAGTTTTGATGGTCCTTATTCATGTTGGGTCAGTAATTCGTCGCTGGCATGGAACATACGAGGATCCTGCTTCAAGTCGTCACCAAGGATCAGTTTTCTACTCCCTCCTAAATGGCACAGGTGACATGTTACGTGTTTGCAAATGCACATTCATGGATGTATTTGCGCTTGGTCGGAAACGAATTCATGTCATAGAAAAAGAAATGTGGTGAAACCACATTCAAGGATATGCGTACCCAACATGCAGAAAATAAGTATGAAGAAGACAGGAAGCAAGTAAATGAACATATAAACTCATTTCCCCGTGAAGTCAGTCATTATACCACAGTTAGGTCCCATAAGGAGTATTTGAGTCCAGATTTAAATATAAGCAGGCTTCATTCGCATTTTAAGAAAATAGTTCCTGAGACAAGAGTTACCTACATGTTTTATCGCAGCATATTCTTGGAAAAATTTCCACACCTCTCTGTTCAGAGACCCAGGAAAGACACATGTAAGATATGTGATGTCTTGAATATTGAAACCAAAAGAGGAACTTCAGCCTCTAGGAATGCAAAGATGAGATTAGAGTTACATCATCGGAAAGCACAGAAAGCACAGGACCTTCTAAAGGCTGATATCAGTGCATCTCAGCTTCCCGACTGCAGAACGTGCTGCATTTCAATGGATTTGCAGCAAGTGATGTTTGTGCCAACTTTTACACACTCCGAAATGTTTTATCGACGTCAGCTGTCATGCTACAACTTTGGCATCTCCGTTGGTGACATCCTTCAATCGTAGATATGTATATGGGACGAGCATATAGGAGGCAGAGGAAATGAAATTGCATCTTGGCTCTTGAAGGTATTGAATATTAGAATCACTGAGAAGAAAAGACTGATAATATGGCGTGACAACTGCGCTGGACAAAATAAGAATCACATGATGGTATTTATGTGCCTCTTCTTGGTGGCAGTTGGATTGTTTGAATACATAGAGCAGCGGTTCCTTGTGAGTGGGCACAGTTTCCTCCCATGTGATTCAGATTTTGCATTGATAGAGAGAAGGAAAAAAGTTACAAAAGCGTATATCCCTAGCGAACTTCAACAAATAGTGCAAGAAGCTAAGATGGTGAAGCCAATCCAAGTTGTTTCCTTGCAAAGTATGGAGTTCCTCAACATTCAAACTGTGGCGGACAACATAATTTGTACCAAGGCTCTTAATATTTCCAAAGCAGTGAGCAAAACATTGATTGTAGCGATTTAAATTCAATCACTGTTAAAGAAACTCACAGTGATATTCATATTGGAAAAAAGGATGAAGTTTTGAAGAAAGCGAAGAGGATGAAAGATATAACTTCAGCTCTCTTTGAGGCTATTCCTCCAGAGCACTCAATTTCGGATGAGAAATTAAAAGATTTGAGAGCTATGATTCTATATCTACCTAAGCAAGAACATCAGGAATTCTACAGCAATCTTTGTAGTAAATAACAAATCCAACAGGTACAAAGACGAGACACATAACACTATTAATATGAGAATGGTACATATCACTTTTCATAATTTTATTAAGAAAATTTTTTTTTTCAAGTATTATTAATGTTTGCTTGAAGTATTCACTTCCAGCATATTGATTCACGGACACACCACTATCTTCAGAGAAATTGTCTTGTATGTATTGCGCAAACTTTATCAAATAAACAGTTTTCTTAATGTATCTCAGAATCATTAATTTGGCACTTAGCACCTTTGTTATTTAAAGTATCCAATTGTAGTAACATAAACTTGATTGATTGCAATTGCTCTACTTTGACAGAATCCACGCAAGTAAAATACTTAGGTGTTGTCATTGATCAACATTTAAGATGGAATATGCATGGAACATATATATGTAATAGGTTACGGAAAACAATTCACAACTTTATAACCCTTCGTGCATATATGCCTATCTATGTTCTTCATGTTTTTTTATCTAGCCTTGTTTCAATCAGTCATTCAATACGGAATAATAGGGTGGGGTGGAATGACAAAGACTATCCTAACTCCATTAATATTACTACAAAAACGTATCATCAAAATTTGCCAGAATAAACCACGTGATTATCCGACACAATTTATTTATTCTGAATTCCAAGTACTAAAAACTGAGAAAATATATAAACATACAGCACTAATTTATTTTCACAAAAATGGAATGAATTTTATAACTGAGAAACACATACAGAACACCAGAAGAAATGTCCCAACTCTTTTGGCAGAAACTAAATGCCTTACTACAGCTGGATTAAGACACAGTAGGAATTATGGACCAATATTATACAATTCAGTATTGGAAAATAACACAGACCTATATAATTCAGTACTGAAAAATAATCCAGACCTAAGCAATTTACACATTCTTAAGTTTAAAAATGAAGTGAAAATGTTTGTATGATATTTGATAAATTTTATTATTATTTTAAGTGTTACTAGCATTATATGGTACTAATATTTATTGTATTTTCCTAATGCATGTAATCCAGAAATAAAACATTGTAATAAATATAAATAGATCATTTTCATAATTAAGAACAGTATATATCTCCAATAAATGATTCCTTAGCATCGCCGCAGATACACTTAATTGAAGGGTACACGGGAAAACCGAACAATGTCACAATGCTGTTAAGGGTGATGTCATTATCTAATTCACTGAATTACTGCAAACTTTAGTGTTATTTTTACCAAAAGTGGTAAAGGAGAATTAAAACCTCGTATACATTCATCATTTCCTTCATTTCAAGTAGAAACATCAATCAATTTTGCAGTAATGTACTGAAATAGATCACTATCTGACCTTTAATGCAAATGTGATTTTGTTCGTTCTTCCCGTATACCCTTCAATTGTACTTGTCACTATCTCTGTCACTAGAGAGTTCTTGAAATTTATATTTTCCCCGCCATTCATGAAATATTTTCATATGTTACCTCTTGCACAAAAGGGGAGATCTATAACTGAAACTTGATTAATATATTTAAGTATTATTTATATTTATCCTAGTAATAATGAACAGTTTGACTCGTTGACATTTTGTTTTTCAACATTAACTTCCCATGATTATATGAGAAGATTCCAAGAGAACCGCAGTTACGTAGACCTTCGACTCCCCCCTACTACCAATAATGCATAACACAATGTCAATACGGCGGTTGCTGTCGTCTGTGATACAACGAACTTTTTTGCTGATTTTCGAGATCGTCATTTTTTTCCTGGTTATTATATGCTTATTTAAGTTGTGTTAACTCTCGCTAAGTGGTTTTATATTTTATTTTATCAGTCTTAGTATTTATTTTATTATTGTAAATATTTTATTATTATTATTATTATTATTATTATTATTATTATTATTATTATTATTATTATTATTATTGTTACTATTATTTCTATCATCAACATTATTATTGATCTCTGTAAAATTTATGTAGACTACTGGACTGTACCCGAGCACGAGCATATGCTAATTTCGGGTATCTATTCATATGTATTCATTTACAATATAAATTGTGATTAAATTTGAAATTTGAAATTTGAAATACTTAGGGATCAATATGGACTCTCATCTCACCTTCCGAAATCATATCCATTCCCTTCTTTGTAAGGCCAATGGGTTGATAGTTAGACACTATTCCATTCTGGCGGCCTTAACTCCTGACAACCTGGGGTTAGGATTTAACATGTATAAGTCCTCATACGCTCTGTCATAACCTATGCCGCACCCTCATGGGGGTTTCTCGGCAGTGTCCCATCTAAGTAAACTCCAAGTTATCCAGAACCAGGTCTTTCGCATTATAACACAACTACCACGAGTCGCCTCGAGAGAGAAGTTCCACGATGACCTAAACTTACCAACCGTAGACGAGTTCATTGCTCGACTGGCTAGAAACCTGTATGAGGCCGCCCGTGCCAGATCCAACCCGCTCATATCAGACTTTGACCGGAATGATCCTAGGTTACGACGAAAACACCAGACAGTTCCACTAGCTATTCTCTTAAGACAGGAAGACAGAGAGGCAGGTGTCACTCCCAGATTTAGGTAGATAGTATGACTTAATCGTATAAGCAACCACTGTGAAATGACCTTGCTCTAAATCGGGCTATAGATCCATTCTATCCTTCTCATAGTTCCAAGGAGTAGAGAGTAAGTTGACTAGTCTCCTGATGAATAATTCCTACGCGTTCGAATATGCAAACAGACAAATAGGTTGTTATCATTTCGTGCCTAGTCTTCTACCACTTCTCCTCCTAGTTGGTACCTGCGTTCACTCCCCCAATCATTGGTGACGGCGAAGTAGGGAGAGGATGGCGGGACATTCCCATGGAAGTCGTTGACGAAGTTTCTGTAGCTGTAGCTGACCGTGCAACAGATGACTCAAATTCTGCAATCAGTGCTCGAGCTGTGTCACGTTAGTTGTCGCTCCCGTGGTCAACAGTTCGCAAGATTTTGCTGTGCATTTTACACTGTTATCCCTACAAAATTCATACTGTGCAGCAATTGAAACCCCGTCAGTTTAATTACAACCACAATGGCGGTGTTCAGCGTGGCACAGCACGGACTGTAATGATAGTAGGAGTGTGAAACCTCGTACATGTGCTAATTAAGTAATGCGCTCGCGAATTTCTCCAAAAAATAATTAGTTCCACATCTTGCCACCGCGTGAAGATATGGCGCTATAACCAGTCAGAACGTGGTATGGTTGCAGGAAAAAGGCAGGAAAAGTCAAACACATGATAACGGCACTTTTACTAGGAACTATGGTTACAAACACTGTTCAACATGGCTTCCCACCTCAGCAACATGTTGCACTCTTAACACGGCATGGTCGACAGTTGCTTGCAGCATATCTGGTGAAATCAGAGCGACATGTTTTCGTATGCTAGTTTCTAGGTTAGGTCGTCCTCTCCCTGGTGCGACACCTAGTTCACTTGTTTCCTCGAATTTTTTCACCATGTTCTTCAGTCCATTAATTTACATGGGACCTCTTCTCAACTGTTTCTGTCGGCGATAGTCCAGCAATGCAACGTTGCTATTGCTGCCATTCTGGTAAAACAACTTCACTAGCAGTGCACGGGCTCTCTTCTCAAGAGCCATTGCGTTTCACAAGGAAAAGTTCAACCTTCTAAATTTTCAACGAACATTCTCTTCACTAATGGAATCTACACGCGTCACCAAGCAACAGGAAACTGACACAATGCAATGCAACCGGAAGAACATACTGACGTCAGAGTTACATACAATTGCACATTTTGACACGAGCCGTTCAATGTACAGCCAGGCCAGCTTCCCAAATCCACCGAATATAACCGAGAGCAGCCGAAGTCGTAATTCACGAATACTGATCTCGATGTGCGAAGGAAACACTCACAAGTCACACAGCACGCCTCTACTTCGGATCCGAAGTGATATTACTGTTTAAAGTTGTGTACGTAATCAAGATGTATACGCCTGTACTTGTTAAAATAAATGTTCAAAGTTTCTATGTTCCACAATTTTATTTAATAACCGTCATTTACGAAACAAATTATACATTTCAATTACTATGTACATATTATGGACACGCTGCAGCTTTATGGCTAATTTGAAGAGATATCAGTCAATAGAACATTATAAGAGTCTGGATAAGGATTTTTTTTTTCCGAGAAAAGGGGATGAGTTGTTCTATGTGGATTAGGAAGTGGAAAACTGACAATACTTTTTTTTTTGTAATATTTGTAATCTGATTGTTTCAACGTAAGTTTTCGTCAAAATACACACCTCAATTTTTAACAGTACAGGTATAAGGTATAGAAATATTGTTGATGACAACTGATGGTATTAGTATTTGGCAAAAAAGAAGTAACCACAGGAATGCTGAAAACATTAACACAAGAATGTTTGGTGTACATTTGATAGAAATGGTTGAGAACATAATCAAAAGTACCGTCAGCCAAGACAATGATTCGTTTTGTTTGACAAATTATTAAAGAATTTTACATATATATTATTACAAAACAAGAGTATTCGTTTCACTGCCGGTGCTGATAAAACGGATTCTTGTAAACCAGGGTAGGGCAAATGTGGCCCCTGTGTCCGGTATATTTGTTATTGTATGGTTATTATTAATGTTATGATGATTACTACTAAATACCATACAATTGTTATTACCATTAATTATAACAATAAACCACTAACATTTTAAGACGTTTTTAAATCTTTTATTATGTAGTAATTCAGCCAAGATAGTACTTCGTTTTATTTTATCTTTTCAGTTTGTTTTCAGTGTGTTAATGAGTCTGTTTATTAAAATTCTTCTTTATACAATTAATTAAAAATATAACATGATTCAGATTATAAATGAATCGATTACTTGGGTACCTAAATACAAACTTATGGCTTTTAATGAACCCGGAAGTTCATTGCCGCCCTCTCATAAGCCCGCCATCGGTCCCTATCCTGAGGAAGAATAATCCAGTCCCTAGTATCATATCCCACCTCCCTCAAATCTATTTTAATATTATCCTCCCATCTACGGCTCGGACTCCCCAAAGGTCTTTTTCCCTCCGTCCTCACAACTAACACTCTATATGTGTTTCTGGATTCGCTCATACGTGCTATATGCATTGCCCATCTTAAACGTATGGATTTAATGTTCCTAATTATGTCATGTGAAGAATACAATGCATGGAGTTCTGCGTTGTGTAACTTTCTCTATTCTCCTGTAATTTCATCCCTCTTAGCCCCAAATATTTTTATAAGAACCTTATTCTTAAACACCTTAATCTCTGTTCCTCTCTCAAAGTAAGAGTCCAAGTTTAACAACCATACAGAACAACAGGTAATATAACTGTTGTGACCACCCCTGTGGTGTAGGGCTCAGCACGCTGGTCTCTTACGCAGAGGGCCCGGGTTTCATCCCCAGTAGGGTTGAATTGCCTGGTTGAGGTTTTTCAGAGTTTTCCCTTAACCGTAAGGCAAATGGCAGGAAATTCGGGGCACAACATCCCTGAATATCACCGGCTTCATTCATCACCGAAATCATATTCATAACAAATCAGTAATACAAATACAGTCGTCATCTAGTTCACAACAATAGAACTAGTCTCAACAATAGTACACAGGCTTTCGTATTTCACCGAAAAGATTAACTCGGGATATATGACCAAAAATGTTAAAGCGACTATAAATAACAGCGAGGAAAAAAATTATAAATTCTAACTTTCAGACTTTTTGCCAGCAGACTGGATGACAAAAGCTTCTCAACCGAATAATAACAGGCTTTTCCCATATTTATTCTGCGTTTAATTTCCTCCGGAGTGCCATTTATATTTTTTGTTACTGTTGCTCCATGATATTTACATTTTTCCATCTCTTCGAAGGATAAATTTCCAATTTTTATACTGCATTTCCATTTCTTGCAATATTCTGGTCACGAGACATAACCATATACTTTGTCTTTTCGGGATTTACTCCCAAACCTATAGCTTTACTTGCTTCAAGTAAAATTCCCGTGTTTTCCCTAATCGTTTGTGGATTTTCTCCTAACATATTCACGTCATCCGGATAGACAAGAAGCAGATGTAATCTTTCAATTTCAAACCCTGTCTGATATCCTGGACTATCCTAATGGCATATTCTGGAGCGAAGTTAAAAAGTAAAGGTGATAGTGTATCTCCCTGTTTTAGCCCACAGTGAATTGGAAAAGCATCCGACAGAAACTAGCCCATAAGGACTCTGCAGTACGTTTCAATAAATGAATTGATTACATTGATTAAATATCTCGATCCTTAAACATATTAACCTTTAGTTCTTTTCTTTCTGAAAAATAAAATTATGCTAACAATGCTATTCAGCCGAACAGAAAGGCAAAAACGATGAAAGGTTTTAATTCGCCAGTCCGCTACTTGTCAAGGTAACTTGCGCTGCTATTGCCCCTGCATATCTAGCAGACTTATATATCTAACACAATCTCCATTTATCTCCCATTTTACTCCTAACGCACCCATTTCTAATGTAAACCAAATACTGACATTTCCTCGCGAAGATATATTTTCATTATTGACATTTCACATAGACAGTGAGGGTAATTTCTCAGGAAAGGGAAGTTACAAGTCAATACAAAGCATGAACATTAATTTCCTAAGCCATCGAATTATCTAACTTGTTTCCTAAATGGTGCATGATTGCATGTGTTGTTAATTTACATGTGTCACTGTGCCAAGATTGAAGAAGTTTCTCCACCTCCACCGTTTGTAAAAACTGACCGCAGTTGCAAGTTTGATCTTTTGTTGCATCTCGTTTACGAGCGCCAAACGCGATATGCTGCAGTCCCGGCCAACTTCGGAAGCGTTCGTGTTGGCTCGAATAGTTTCAGTGGATTCAGGAATCCGATCTGGCTGTACATTGAATGTGTCATATATGGACTGCTTACAGCGCCATATTTACACCTGGTGGCGAGGTTTGGCTCTTATTATTTTTGGCGTAATTCGCAAGCGCATTAATTATTTAGCATATCTACGAGGTTTCACACTCCTACGATCATTAAAGTCCGTGCTGTGCCAGGTTGAACACCGTCAGTTTAATTACAACCACATTGTATTTATGAAAGATAGTTTAGACAATATTGTAAATATAAATTCTCATTGTCCAGTAGTAGAAAATATACTTATTCCAGGCCTACTCTTTGCTGACGATTGTGCAATCCACGCTTTTTCGGTGAGGGGTCTGCAGAAAAGCAATTGATGAAATTAATAACTTCTGTAAAATTTGGGATCTAAAAGTAAATGAAAAGAATTCCAAAGTTTTGATATGTAGAAAGGGGAATATTCAGAGTAGGAAAGAGAAATGGTATGTGAATGGGATACATATTGAATGCGTTTCCAGATTCATGTACCTAGGAGTAGTTATAGATAATTGGGGAAATTGGAAAGTGCAAAATGAAACAGCGATAAATAAAGGAAAGAATGCACTACAAGCAGCAGACAAATGTTTAAGTGGTCTAATTTGGGAGTGGAGGATTTTCTAATTGTGTACAGGGCATTAATAGAATCGAAAATATTATATAATATGGGGCAATAGAGGGACTAGTATAAATATCGATAAGTTAAGAGCTAAAGTGTGCAAAAAAATTATAGGCATACCTTGGAACGCGTCAAATTTGGCAGCGAGACTGCAGATGGGGATGGATAGTAGTCTAGGAATAATCATGGAAAGAAAAAAAAATATTAAGGTCACATTATACTAAGGGATAATACGTCGATCTTAAAAAAACGTATTATATTTCTAGATGAAAGTGAGCTAAAATCGAAATGGTTAAAAGAATTACAATCAGAAGTAAGTATATTAGGTTTGAATTGGTTATGGAAAGAAATATGGACTCTAAATGTCAAGATTATTGGTAAAACTATCAAAAGACAGAGAATACGAAATCTCAAGACAGGAGGTTTTTTACTAATATAACGAACTTGGATTCATGAAGAAATGAAAACTTTCTGAGAACAGGAGGAGTATGTTAGATTAAACACAAGGGAAGTGAGACTGGGATTGTCCTGGTGGAGATTAGGTATTTGTAGACTCAAAAATAGAAGAGGTAATGTGGGTAAGGATATTTGTCTCCTATGTGGGTGTTTGGAAGACGCAATACATAGACTATTAAAATGCACAGCGACCATTGACCTCACAATTAGGGGAATAGATAATAAATTTTGGAAGACAAACGAGAAAATAGCCTTCATAAGACCAAGTGGGCCATTAAACATTAACAAGCTTAATAACTTAGGTAAATTTCTTTTCAGAATCAAAATTAGATGGAAAAAAGGTAAAAGAACTAGTTGAAGACAGATTAATTATAATGTGAAATAATCCTTCACTCTACAAAAGCTATTAGTTAAGGCAGTTGTCAGTAAGCACTGGTAGTGAACGGACGGAAGTTGAGCGCGATTCTGACGTTGCAAGTAGAGAGACATTGGCCTAAGGAAATGTTACGGGAGATTCAATACAAGAAAGTGAAAATGTATAGGAATGTACAACAGAAAATATTAACAGGGGCGAAAGAATTAGTAGGTCGGAATGCAGGAACTGTAAATAATGAAGAAAGGAGAAATAATAATGAATCAAGTTACAACAGACAGAAGATTGAAAGGGTTAAGATAAACATAGAGGGACACAGTGAGGAGACTGAATTGTTGAGACAAGAAATAGAACAAATTAAGAGGAAAATTAAGCAGTACGAAATAAGTCAAATAAAAAGTACATTGTTATTCTTCAGAGTAGAAGTAAAGATACGTGAATTCGCACTAGAAACTGGGGAGGCACTACGCAGAGTATGCTACGAGATCTTCAAACTGAAGATAAGAGCAGAAGAATTCGAAGAAATTTATAGAATTGGATTAGGATGTAACAGGTTAATTGTGATAAGATTCTCAAATATAGTAGGCTAACAAAAGAAAAAAAATATATTAAGGAACTTACACAGAGTGCGAGGAACGAGAATGAGATTTGAAAAAGACCTGAGCTATGAGATCAAATGTGAAAGGAAGCTACTACTAACTTTCATGAATGCGGCAAGAGCGAATGGACACTTTGCAAAGTTATATGAAGACAAATTAAAAATCGATGGGAAATTCTGTGATGTAAAATTCAGTAAGGCAAATGAAGATCTTCCAACGTTTGGATTAAATACGAAAAAACGAGAACATAAATATGAAAAAGGGCAAAGGAAATCTGAAGAAATGGACACGAGGTCACAAAGTACTAATGGGCAAACTGATGGGATTACTATCGAGAGGAAGAAAATGGTCAACAGAAAAATAAAATGAAGCAACCTCAGTTATCGCACAAACTGGAATGTAGGGAAATGGAAGAGAATCATCGTTACAATTTAATACGAGGAAAATCCGTACCTCCACCGGGAATCGAACATATTCATTTTGTATGAGGTCTCTCCCACCTCATTGAATATTACACGGCTACTATGAAGTGGCCAATATGTATTGTTACTATTTAATACGAGATGTATTAACTGTTAGCAGTTGTCACAAACTGATGTTGAATATGGCCACAAAGTCATTTAACCCTCCATTGGTACACCTAATGAGTTGTCCTTCATTCGGTACACCTGGGTCTCTCAGACCCTCTGTTAGAAAATGTCAAATCTGTGTGTTCTTTTTTGTTTTATTCGTTTTATTAAATCACATGTAGACTTTCATTGTATTTTGTTTATTATGGCAATTGAAACTAATATTTAAAAAAAAATTATGAAAGAAAAAACAACAAAATAGAAAGATACAGTGTTTGAATAACATACATTGTATTAAGATTTATTATTTAATTTCCTAACATTAACTTAAATGTAAATTACTGTCTTAACTTAGAAAATCGATACTGAAAATCAATTACAAAGTAAACAAAGCAAAATCTGGCAAAATTATATGGATACAAGTTCACAAATGTCTCCATATTTCATCAACAGATTTACACTACAATTTCAGTAACAGATAACTTTTTAGGTTTGTCTAGCGTCTATTCCACACAGTTTGCACATAGCTGTCCCCGGTGTTCCAAGCAGTATGGCTTAGTACATTTACTGCAAGTAAATCTAGTTTTTTTGTCCTTTGCATAGGGGCACAAATGGCACTTTTTCTTTTTGTTCCTTCCAGCGCTGGAGTCGTGTGGGTTGTGTCACTACTGGATGCAGCCTTTCCAAGAACCTGGCGAATTCTTGCTTTCACATGTTCTTGCATTCCAGGTATACATAGTCTGCCTTCAAGATGTTGTCTGCACAATTGCTCCGCAAGAGTCTTCAGAAATTCCCTCCTAGTGTTCCTTGGATTGTTCTTCCATTCAGGATTGGCCATTAAGATTAGAATCATGGCGTTAATGGCAGCATGGTCCATGATCGAAAACCAAAAGCGGAGTGGCCATCTGTTAGTACCTCTAGCTACAGTATATGAATTACATAACTTGTCAAATGTATCGGTGCCACTTTTCGTCACGTTGTAAGTCATGATCATTTCAGGTTTTCCAGAGTCCTTATCTACAGAGTCATCACGGTGCATAGTTGAAAGTAGCAGTACTATTTTATTGTTTCGTGGAGCAAAGGAAAGTAATGATTTCTCCTTGTCGAATGCAAATAATGCTGTTCACATTGCCTTCTTTGTCACAAAAATGGGAGGAATTTCCTTTTTGTTTTTCCATAGTGTGCTGAGAGTTGTAAGCTTGTACTCTTTCAGCATTCTTTCAGCTGTTGGTATAGATGAGAATCAGATATCGGTAGTTAAATTTCTCTCTGTTCCATGCACAGGTTCAGATAATTTGCGGACGTAATATTCGGGAACAGACTCATTATTTTGTTTTTGAACTGTACCAACATAGGGTTCAGCAGACAGCATGTAGTAAGTCTTACTGTCGTTCATCATAACAATTTTCATTCCGTACTTATCCGGTTTATTTGGCACGTAGACTATGAAAGGGCATCTACCCCGAAAACCAACGAGCTGCTCATCAATTGTAAGGTACTCGTGGGGACTGTAGCATTGTTTGCAGTTTGAAATGAAAGTTTCCCATATACCACGTATGGGTGCCAATTTGTCGGTTAGCCGTCTATCTGGTCGACTTTTCATCAAATCTTAGACGACACAGAAACTGAAAACGTTTGAGACTCATAGTTGCCCTGAATATGTCTATGTCAAAAAAATCAGACCACAATTCATCTACATTTACTTTGCTGCCTTTTAATGTTCCGGCAGCATAATGCAAACCGAACAGGGCATTGATTTCAAATTCGTTAGTAAGCTTTGTGAAGCTATATTCTGAACCATGTAACTTACTGCGCTGAATCTCATATTTTGATCTTGTAGTTATTTCTTGTACAATTTCATCACTGATTAACAGCTTCCAAGAATCATAAGGTGATTTAACGTGCTTTGCATCATCTCTTACACGGGGTAAATGTGTCACAATATTATCTGCAACAGATCTTCTCCTAGTTGGCATATGACAACTCCAGCGATGACCGATTTTATCTTCAATAGATGGAGCAGAAATAATTATGTCACGTTCGCAATCACTAGCTTCTTCCACAGATTCTTCACTGTCACTGTTTTCGATAATTTCTTCACAGTTATCCTCTTCTTTGCTTTCAGGATCCAGTGAAAGATGTGTTTCCGCATCACAAACTTCGCCTTCGTTCTCAGTAGCTGAACTTTCCAACAGCCATTCTGAAATTTTACTCGTTGACGCCATCTTGTATGTTATATACTAGAGTAAATCTGAAAAATAAAGAAATGGTTATTGTTACAAAAAAAGTCGCGTATATGCTACACCAGGGTCGGACAGACCCTATAAACACACTTTGATACTGATTTACGAAATTTACCTTCACTAGAGAAACGAAACGTGCACTCACTCACACGGTTAGACTCGTACTGAATTGTCATGGTCACCCCACCACTTACAGTAGCACAGTGCGCGTGCGCCAAACAAACAAAAATGCTTCAGGGTCTCACAGACCCTGGTATACCGATGAAGGGTTAAATATGCGCTCCTGCATATATGACTTGTATCGTCTCAAATGCAGGTAGTAAGGCCGTAAAAAACGAGAGAGGTTCGGCCGGTGCCGTGGATCGTGTCCCGGCATAGCTCGGTTGGAAAGAGCGCTCAGCGGGCAGAGCTGAGACGTCCTGGGTTCGATTCCCGGTGCCGGTACGGATTTTTCTCGTATTAAATAGTAATAATACATATTGGCTACTTCATAGTAGTCGTGAAATATTCAATTAGGTGGGCGAGACCTCATACAAAATGAATATGTGAGAAAATCATTGGCATAGATTAATACCGACCAGCCCAACTAAACTGAGGTTAAGCGAAGATCGGAATTCGAGCTGGGACACAAAATACGTGAAAGATGATGGACAGTCTGTTCAATCAGCAATTGTGGTAAAAACCAACTATCATTACAAAATCGTTGACCATGTACGTGTAGACGACGGAGAATTGGCTGAATTGCAGATCTCGCCGATGGAAGCGGGATAAAACCAGTAAATTCTGAGATCAATAATACAAAAGAAGAAAACATATGTGAAGAAATCAGAGAAGAGCGGCTAAAGTACAACAAATGCAATGAATTTAGTGATACGAATAAAAATTCAAGTTATTCGGGAAGTGATTTAACTAGATTAGTAGCAAGAAAAGCAGTGCCGAGAAGAGAAGTGAAATTGTGTCTGTGAGTGCAAGGGCTGATATGGAGAGAAGTGAAAATAAGAAAAAAAGATGAGTTTGTAACAGAAAATGGTGAAGTTGGATGTTTTTGGGCCAGAGACCGCTAAGGACATAGTAAGTAAAGTACCCAATGAATTAGAGGAGTGTAATAGGATGCTAAGAAAGACGATAGAGATAATGAAAATAGGTGAAGAGTATGGTGGAGGAGGCTAGCTAGGATGAAGAAGAATAATATGTCGAAAATTAGTGAGATCTGAAAATGGAATGTACACGAGAAACAGACATAATAACGAACATATTGGACAATGTTGTAGTATGGTTTAGTAACAAGAATTATTAGAAACAGTGTGTGTTCGATATAAGTGAACTGGACATCAAGAACGCAGTTGTAAAATTGTCAATTCTGAATGATCTAAAAAGTTAGGTTTTGAAGGTGAGATTACTGATCAATTTAGATTGGGTCGAAAGTCAAATTAAAAGAGCGTCTACATAAGGTATATCTGTAATGAATATAATTATGCCATCGGATACAAACATGTGAGGTCCACATCATATGGATGTAAATGTTGACATCAAATATATATTGTGACTTTTATTTGAAACAATAATGTAACTTTTATTTACAACGATTGTGGCTTACTATAGTTCAGAATTTAAACACTCCCGTCAACAATGGGTATTTCACTCCACACATCAACACAATATTCGTTATTGCACTACACAGACGACAATGACAATTCACTCGGATTATTGAGAACAACAATGTATTCCTAATATCAACTAATGTTCACAAAGCACTATTTACAACACAAAACTCTCAGTTCTCAGTTCACAGTTTCTTTTGCCTTGGCTAGTTCTTCTAGCTCATTCACTCAAGTTAACAGTGTATCGAACCCAAGAGTTGCAGACACACCCACTGAACTTCGAACTCAAGACTTCTGGAGACAGTCCACTGCACTCGAACTCAAGACTTCCAACTGCGTTGCTTCCCCTGGACGCTGCTCAAATTCACTCGCGTGTCGAACCCTAGACTCCTGGGCTCGCTGGCCCTCAATCCGAACTCGCTTTCCAATAATAACAACTGGCTGGCTCCTCCTTCGCGTCTCCTATTTATCACTAAACCATAGTTTCCAGAAAGTACTGGTTCCAGTGTCTTCCACCTGTTACTCGCGGCTTCTGTTTCCGCACGATTCTGTTCGGGAGGTTTCGTCCCTCCTTCACCTCGCACAGCGAAGCACCTGCAGCTTTTCATCTCCTTTGCTTCGTACCACACCGCACATGCCCATGCACTAGATGCGTGCGCAATATCCTTTGCCGCTCCCAGCGACCGCCGATCTCGCCCCTCCTTCTGCCGGACGCGTGTTCGACGACAGGAAAGAGCGAGAACATACCAGCATGGTTGCCACATTGCTCCCTCCTTAGGACTGTCTGTCCGAGGCAGTCCCTTGGTAGGCTGCTAATCGGTCCAGATGCACCATCATTATCTTGCCTTGGGGTTGTCGCTGGATGCGGTACACCTCGTCGTTAAAAGGGTCACCACGCGGTATGATCCATCCCAGACACGCTGCAGCTTCGGTGATTTTCCTTTGATCCTGGTAGGTCGATACAGCCACACCTGGTCCCCCTCCTGGAATCCTGCAGAGTTGGCTAGTCTGTCGTAATGCACATTCATCATGTCGCTGGCCATCTTGAGGTGCTCTCTAGCCAGCTGATGGACTCCATCCAACTTCTCGGTCATATCTACCACGTAGTCAGTCGCTGAGTGGCGTGCCAAACAGCAGATCACAGGGCAGGCGTAGCTCTCTCCCGAAGACCATGTTTGCCGGGGCCATCACTGTTGTATCGTGGATCGAAGATCTGTAGGCCAAGAGGAACAGTAGAACTCTGGCATCCCAGTCTCGCTGATGGTTGGACACCAACTTCCGCAGGTGCTCTTCAACGGTTTTGATGTAGCGTTCCACCATGCCGTCGGAATGTGGGTGGAGGGGAGTGGTCTTGGTTTTATGCACCCCAGACGCACGAACATTTCTCCCACCTGGTTGGTTTCGAAGTTGCGCCCTTGATCACTATGCAATTCCCGGGGAACCCCGAATCGGCGGATCAAGTTGTCAAATAGTGCGTCTGCCACAGTCGATGCCTCTTGGTTGGGTATCGCGTACACCTCTGGCCATTTTGTGAAGTAATCCATGGCGAAAAGAAGGTAGAGGTTCCCTCGATCCGTGGCCGAGAATGGTCCAGCAACGTCGATGGCCATTCTCTCAAAAGGAGATCCCAAGTTGTACTGCTGCATGGTTCCTCTGCTGCGTGTCTTTGGTCCGCGACTGGCTGCACATGTGTCGCACTTCGGCACCATTGTTCCGTGTCGGTTCTCTGATGCAGCCAGTTGAACCTTTGCCTTAACTTGTCCAGCGTCTTGTTGGCTCCCAGTTGGCCTCCAGTCACTCCAGCATGAGTTTCCTCCAGCAATTCCTTCACCTTTCTCCTGGGCAGGACAAGTTGTTCTATGCGGGTTCTTCCATCGGCAGACTCCCAAATCCTCTTCAGAATACCGTCCTTGACAGTGAAGTATTTCCACTGGGTCCAGTAGATCTTGTAAGTGGTGCTGCGGTTGGCGATATCGGTCCACACTGGTCTCTGACCGGACTACACGTCACGCAGTAGCTGTCTTATGTTTGGGTCCTCCAACTGCTCCATTTTATCCCCCTCTTCTACTTTCAGGCAGTGTTTGCAGCCGTCCGGGCACGGGCGTCGTGATAGGGCATCAGCGTTGGAATGTTTGTTCCCTTGGCGGTTTTCGGAGGTGAAGTTGTACTCTTACAGACGTTGTACACAACGGGCGGTCTGCCCCTCCAGATTCTTGAAGCCCAATAGCCAGGTGAGTGCAGAATGGATTGTCCTCAGATGGAATGCCTGGCCATACGAATATTTTTGCAAATGCTTCAGGACTACCACAATGGCAAGAAGTTCTCTACGTGTCACACAGTATTTCCTCTCAGCCTTGGATAGTGTTCGGTGAAGTAGGCTATCACCCTCTCTTGCCCGTCCTGTTCCTGAGAGAGCACTCCGCCGATACCTACGTTGCTAGCGTCCGTGTCGAGCGTGAACTTCCTTCCAGGGATGGCGCATCCCAGTACAGGAACAGTGCAGAGTGCTACTTTCAGCGACCGAAAGGATGACTCTTCATTATCCGTCCATTGGAATTGTCGTTTCTCCTCGGTCAGCTGGGTTAGAGGATTAGCGATGCTGGCGTACCCAGCTACGAACCTTCTGTAGTAAGTGCAGAGGCCGAGAAATCGTCTCAAATCCTGCTTATCCCTCGGTCTCGGTCAACCTCTGACGGCTTACAGCTTCTCCGCGTCCGTGGTCACTCCGTTGGTCCCTACTGCATGTCCCAGGCAGCCGACCTTCTTCTGGAATAGATGACATTTCTTCGGGTTCAACTTCAACCTGGCTTGTCGCAGTCTCTCGAACACTTTCCTCAGGTTCGACAGATGTTGGCCGAAGGTCTTGCCGAACACGATGAGGTTATCAAGGTACAGAAAACTGGTGTTGTATGTCAGGACTCTCATTACGGAATCGATTAGTCTCTGGAATGTAGCCGGAGCGTTGCAGATGTTGATACAGCGTCGTAAAATAACCCAATAAAAAATAAGATAGCTGGTTAGCGGTGTGTTTAAACTTGACTAGAACGCGCGAAGGGAGCCGAATTTGGAGACGTCCTACCCACCGCTGACAACTGTTTCGGCTGGTTTCGGCTGTATTGGAAGATCTCTCTCTTTCTCTCTTCTTGATTTTACAAAATTTAAGTCACGTGTTGTTAGTTTTCTCTCCCTGCGTAAAAGTTTTCTTTTATGCTGTTAGATAGAAATGCAGATTTGTCTCTAGCTTCTTCTAGTAGCAGTTGTTCAGTATGTTGTGACCTAATTGATCGGGTTGAGAAGAAATAGGATCGTCGAGTTAATTTGCTGTAAAATTAGACTGTGTAATAGTAATGAGCAAGACCCGGATTTAGTTTCTTAAAACCTATAAATTCTGCGCTTGGTAATGAGATACGTCGCAGGCCTTATATTTTTATATTTTCATCAGTCACGTCTTGGCCTCCTCAACTTTCAAACCCACCGTCCGCTACTGCCTTAAATACCACAAGGAAACCAGGTACAGTCTAAATTTAATTAAATTTTACATCTGTGCCCTCCCCCCTATCTCATCCTAAATGAGTCTCCATAGAGCCAAATGGGTAGTCTCTATTTTGAGACGATTCACCTAGACTCAAATCATAAATCAATCGACCTCCTACCTAAAAGCCAATTGGCTAGTCTCTTATATTGAGACAACTCATCCTGCCTAAGGTATTTCCGTGGTTTTCGTAACGCTTTAAGACTAATGTCGGGATGAGCCCTAAGAGAAATGGGCCACGGCCCTATATCCCCTTCCTCCTAAATCCCCCCTCCTAACAAACGACGTAACTGACCAAGTATAGAATCTATAAATTATCTGTTATATGGGCGAGGTCACTCGTCTAGTCGCATTGCGAAAGGACAGGGGACCTTTGAATTTGCAGATTAGAATTCACGGCGTCTCTTCTGACGGCCTTCACTTGCCTTGTCATCGAACAACAGACAACTGAATCTTCTGGACTCCACTTGCACTGAGAGATAGCAAAGCTACTTTCAATGTGCAAGATTACTCCTGTCATCCTAATGGCAAACAAACGAGTCTTATCGACTCCTCCCGTACTGCGAAATGACAGTTCCTTTCAATGTGCAGATTTACACCAGCCATTTCTTCCTCGTCCCGTCCCGTGATTACTTTGATCACATTTCCGTTCCCTCACGTACTTTCAATGTGCAAGATTACTCCTGTCGTCGTAATGGCAAACAAACGAGTCTTATCGACTCCTCCCGTACTGCGAAATGACAGTTCCTTTCAATGTGCACATTTACACCAGCCATTTCTTCCTCGTCCCGTCCCGTGATTACTTTGATCACATTTCCGTTCCCTCACGTATGCGGTGCCTAAGAGGTTACGTCCATTTTCGGTTTTTCCCCTTCAAAATTTTCTAGAGCTCCTTCAGTGGAGTAGCGTAATCCGGAGTGAGACAAGTGGCCAACAGGCCGGAGCTCACATATTTAGTTTCTTTCAGCTTCGAACCCCTTGCAAGGACCTGTTTTGCGTACCTTTTAAATTTATCCTCCCACTTCTCCTATTTCAATCCAATTCAATTCATCTACAGTCCCAGTCGTTACCGGCACGCAAAGGAGATCTTTGCGCTCCCGTATGCCACACCACTGATGATGTCTGCCGCAACAGCAGACGAAACGTATGGTAGCAACAGCGCCAACAGATCACGGGCCTTTAGTCCGGATAACATCGATCCATATAACGCCGGCCGTGAATGCCTACATTCCAAGACTAGTCACCTCTACGGGGAGGATATCTACCGACTGATTCGACGACTGGAAGTTCTACGAAAGAAGAAGGCCCAATTATTGAGCTCCCTGACCTTCATACTAAGCTGCCGAGACACAGAAATCTTCCCACGATTATTAAGAATGAAATGCCAGCAGTATACGGCACAATCACATCGCATTTACAACCGCACGGAAATGTCTTTTCTCAGGGAACGGATACACTTAACGCGACGAGACTTAGCTACAAACGACAGGAAACTGTATACACTCCATTTACGTCAAAGGAGCCGACTTAATGATAAAGACTGGACAGATATCGACAACGCCACGCATTAAAGGTTACTTTAAATTTCCAATGGCCACAAGAAGAAGTTTTCCAACTACGCAGTGAACATGAAACCGCCCCCGACCCTGGACACCAGGCGGAGAGTTGTGAACCTCGCAGATTACCAACTTTCATCAGACAAAACGGCAGTTCTGGCGAAGGGAGGAAATTTCGCCATCACCCGTGGACGTCTACCGATTGAAGAAATTATTGCCAAAGTGGAATCAGAAATGTATTTATGTATGTATTTATGCACACTGCAATAAGGGGACTAGTAGCAGACGCGGCAGAAGAACACCTTCGGGAAACGGCTAGAATTATTCAACACGCCAAGTCCCCGAAAAACAATCTGACCAACAAGGAAAGAGAGGCCTTAAAATCACTAACGCCAACAAGAACATCATAGTCCTAGCCGAGGATAAAGGCAGTGCAACAGTAATCCTCAACACCAAGGATTATGAGAAGAAAGTCAGAGATCACCTGGATCCAGGCACATACAGGGAACTGTCGCGGGATCGAACAGCAGTTATCCTGAAGAAAACTAACACCCTCATCAAGAATACGTCTATCCCGACTGATATGCAACGATCTATCAAGAAATCTGAAGCACTGCCACCAAGATTATACGGCCTATTGAAGATCCACAAACAGGAAGTTCCACTCCGGCCAATTGTTAGCGCGATTGGTTCCCCAACCTAAGAATTGGCAAAATATCTCTCCAGCCTATTGAAACCATATAGAGGCAATACGACCTCGTACGTAAAAAAATAAACCCATTTCATCGAGCAAGTCAAGAACTTGATTATACAACCGCAGGACATTCTAGTAATCTTTGGTGTGGTTTCTCTATTCACTAATGTACTAGCCGGCGACACCGTGGAACTACTCAGTAACATCTTTGCTGAAGACATTGTGGCTCTGTTCAGCCATGTGTTGACAACCACGTAATTCCTATGGAATCATGTTTTCTACGAGCAAACAGACGGTGTGGCTATGGGGAGCCCGCTCAATCCTGTAATCGCCAATTTCTACATGGAATTCTTCGAAGAGGCGACATTGAAGTCTGCGGTATTTAAACCTGCCTGCTGGTATAGATACGCGGACGACACGTTCCTGATCTGGAGCAACGGAAGACAAGCATTGGAGGACTTCTTATTACACCTTAACTGCCATTATAAACAGATCCAGTTCACTGTGGTAACAGAGAATGATGGTCAGTTGTTCTTCTTGGATGTATTCGTCTGCAGAAAGAAAAATGGTTCCCTCGGCCACAAAGTTTACAGAAAACAAACGCACACAGATCGCTATTTACACAAGGATTCTAACCATCACCGAAGACAGAAGCGAGCGATGATGAAAAATTTGTTCGAGCGGGCCAAGCGGATTTCCGATCCACAACACCTTGATCAAGAAATCGGCCATCTTAGATCTACACTGGAGGCCAATGGCTATTCTGCAAGAGACATCAAAAGAGCCTTGAAACCTAGATTCCATACACTGCTCAGTCGGAATCAAGGCCCCAACAAGAAGGCCACCTTATTCCTGCAGTACTTTAAACAGGTCACAAATCGCATCAGCAAGCTTTTAAAAGAACACGACCTAAAGACAGTCTTCCTTCCAGCGAAACAGATCCGCAGTTGTTTACCTTTGGTTAAGGACAAACTGACCCATTCTCCTGTGGATCAGTATACATAGGGACGATTTTTTTTATTTCAGTTGGTTATTTAACGACGCTGTATCAACTACTCGGTTATTTAGCGTCGATGAGATTGGTGATAGCGAGATGATATTTGGCGAGATGAGGCAGATGATTCGCCATAGATTACCTTGCATTCACATTACGGTTGGGGAAAACCTCGGAAAAACCCAACCAGGTAATCAGCCCAAGCGGGGATCGAACCCTCGCCCGAACGCAACTTCAGACCGGCAGGCAAGCGCCTTAACCGACTGAGCCACGCCGGTGGCTGCATAGGGACGACCCAAAGTAGTTTCAAGACCCGAATTTCTGAACATAGAAGAAACTGATGCCTAGGCCATAAAGATAAGTCAGTAGTAGCAGAACACTCGTATACAGAGGGGGAGCACATCAGGTTCGAGGACACTGACATCCTAAATGGGACGCCACACTTTTATGTCAGACTACATCGAGAGGCCATTGAAATTTACAAACACAAGAATAACTTGAATCGGAAGAAAGAAAGCCTTATATTCAGTCAAGCATGGTACCCAGCCTTGAGAATCAAACCCATTAAATCATTCATACAACAGATGAACACGACGGTAGCTCATAGCAACATGTCGGTCACGGGTCCGGACCGCGGCGACAAATGCGTGGCACAATTCATACCGGCGTTAAATTCCGCAAGGCAACCGATCAGTATCCCCTTTCCTGGAAAGAAGCACATGTAGTCCTCTTTCCAAAGCCTGGAAAGGATAAGACGAATCCAAGCAACTATAGGCACATTAGTCTCTTCAATTGTCTCAGCAAACTGGCGGAGCGGGTCATACATGGACGCCTCACTAAAGTAGTGTTGCCCCAAATCAGGAACGAGCAGTAGGGCTTACAACCTGGTACAGGCACACCGCATGACGGAGGACATTACCTGGTCTATAAGCACGAAGCGTGTCGTAGCTGCACCTTATCTGGACATCGAGCGAGCATTTGACAAGGTTTGGCATGGGGGGTTCCTGGTTAAGTTACTGGACATGGGAGTCCCAGATGGAATGGTACGCCTCATTTCAGACTAAATCCGTGGCCGTACATTCAAGATTTATTTATTTTTATTATTGGTTTAGGTGTATTAATTTAAGTAAAGTTAATAGAAGATTAATTTACTGATGAGGAAGATAAATTATATTATCTTCCTCATCAGTAAATAGAAATGTATAAAAATAATCATACAACATATACGACGTGTCAATATCAGGCTGCTGTTTCAAATCCAAAATGGTGGTTTGACGAGAAATGTAATATTACGTGTCGTAGTAATCATGTTATTAAAATGTTCTTCCAATAATTACGTGTAATCCATGGAATCCTGTTGCAATAAAGAATGTAGAACCATGAACGGAGTGTGCGATCCAAGTAGGTACTAATATTTCCACCCCTCATGAAATTTTAGCAGGAGTCCCCCAGGGTTCGATTATCGGTCCCATATTTTTCAATATATTCATTAATGACCTCCCGTTTCGCTAAATGTACGTCAGAAGTAGTCATCTGGATATCTATGCAGATGACACTGCCCTCTTGTCTATTGGCAAAATATACAGGTTAGCGTCCCGTAGATTGCACTCGATCTTAGATCACTTCCATCCGTGGTTCCATGACTGCAGAATCAAGGACAGTATAAAGAAAATCAAGATAAATGTGAGGCCATACTCTTTTCACTAAGAGCGAGGCTCGAAGATATACCACCACCACCCACACTTTTCGGAAAACCAATGCCGTGGATGAACGAAATTAAATACTTAGGGATCATTATGTACTCTCACCTCACGTTCCGATATCATATCCATTCCCGTCTTCTTAAGGCAAATGGGTTGATAGACAATTTACATTCTGGCCGCCTTAACTCCTGACAATCTGGGGGTAGGACTTACCATGTATAAAGGAACTCATTCACTGTGTCATAACACATGCCGCACCAGCATGGGGGTTTCCGGCAGCGACCCACCTCCGTAAACTCCAAGTTATCCACAACCAGGTTATTCGCATCATAATACATCTCCCGCGAGTCGTCTCGATAGAGAACTTCCACGATGAGCTATACTTGCCAATCGTAGACGAGTTTATTGCTCGACTGGCTAGAAATCGGTGTGAGGCCGCCCGTGCCAGCCCCTACCCGCTCATATCAAGCATTGACCGGTATGATCCTATGTTACGGCGAAGACACCAAACAGGTCCAGTAGCTACAGTAGCGTGCAAATTAATCCGAACAACGTAATTACTTATGCAAAAACACTCAAACGGGATAAAAAAAAAGGTTCTAAGACATACCTCAGTAATCTATGTGGCCTCCCTTGTTCCTAATAACAGCTCTGAGACGATTTGGCATGGATTCCACTAATTTCCCACAAATATTCTTCACTTCTTCATCGCGAAACCATACATCAATGAGGGCAGAAATCATCTTCTCCTTTGTAGAACAATCCATTTTTTGCATTCTTCTTTTGCAAATTGACCAATAGTTCTCAATGGGGTTGATGTCGGGTGAGTTGCCTGGCCAGAGGAGTACCTGAATATTCTTCTTGTTGAAGAATTCTGTAGTTTTTCGAGACGTATGGCATGGTGCCAGGTCTTGTTGGAACACACCTCTGCCATCCGGAAATGATTTTTGCAACTGGGGTATGATTCTGGTTTCTAGTAAGTGAATATATTTGTCAGAATCCATCATTCCCTTGATAGGTATTAATGCTCCAGGACCTTCATATGTAAAACAACCCCAAAACATTACTTTAGGGGGCATTTGGGTGCTTGTTGGATATGAGCTGCTGTTACTTTTTCGGATCCTTTCCGTACGTAAGAAACACGGTGGCCGTGGACCTCGAAATGAGACTCATCGGAAAAAAGTACATTCTTCCAGTCATTCACTGTCCAGTGTTGATGTAATTTTGCCCACATTAAGCGTTTTTTTTTGTATATAACGGGGGTTAGCAGTTGCTTCTTAATAGGCTTACGAGTTCTTCGTCCAGCTTCCAAAAGTCTACGCCGCACTGTTGTGACGTGAATATTCGCCCCAGTGGTAGCCATTAACTCGCGGGTTAAGTCGACAGCAGTTAGTCTAGGATTTAATTTACTTTCCTGACAATTAAACGATCATCTGCAGGTGAAGTCTTCCTTTTCCGGCCACAGTTTCCTTTTTTCTGGGGTGTGATGGAGCCGGTCTCCCGGTATCGTTTTATGATCGAATTAACCGTAGCCAAACCGATGTGACATTCTGCAGAAATTAGCCTCTGTGTCATAGAAGAATGCTGTGCTAATGTTATAATTTTAGACCGTTTTCGTGGAGTTGCATCCATTTGTGAAGACGACAGAAAGTACACGGGATTATAGTATTAAGTCTTCAACACAACTGAAATGCTTATAAGAACAAAACGACAGGCAAAATGTCACATATTATAAAAAAATAATAACGATAGACCTTCAACAATGGAATTACACGTATTACAGATGTCAATTAAGCGGTATGAGCAGCTGTGAGGCCAACAATGAGAGAAAATGTAAAAATATGTCGTGTTCGGATTAATTTGCACGCTACTGTATTCTCATAAAACAGGAAGATAGGGAGGCAGGTGTCACCCCCAGGTTTAGGTATATGATTCATTATGACTTAATGGAATAATCAACGTCTGTGAAATGACCTTGCAGTGACTCGGGCTTTAGATCCAGTCTATCCCTCTTACATATCGACGGAGTAAAGAGTAAATTGGCTACTCTCCTGATCTGACGGAAATCATTAAAGTGCCTATTGGCTAATACCGTTTAGATGATTAAATAACCTGAGCTAACATATCGTCCCCAATAATCCCGTTTTGCTGATCCATGGAGTTATAATAGAGCGAATCGGCTAGTATACATCCATCGAATCACAGTTCAATTTACCTAAGGGGCAACTTGCTAGTCTCTGAAATTGAGACATCTCATCCTGCCTAATTTTTTTTCTGTGATTTCCTAAGGCGCTAAGACAAATGTTGGGATGAGCCCTAAAAGATGTGGGACACGGACCAGCATTAACTTCCCCAGACATTGGTGATGGCTCAAAATTAATGATTATTCACATCGAACTCGGGTTCTAACAGAAATCAATCGTCCCCTTCTACAGATCAATGGAGTCATCAAAGAGCCAATTGTCTATTACCGTTAGGTTGATTTATTTCTATGGGTTCGAATTTTCAAACACCCAAATTGGCTACTACATATTCATGCCTAGATTTCTGCCATTCTCCCCCTAGTTGGTACCATCGCGGTCCCATCTCCTCCGCATCAGGTCGCCGAAATTCTCCCTCTCCTCGCCGTATGTTGTAGCGAATCAGTTACGTTCAGTTTCGGCTTTCCCCCTCGAAATTTTCTAGCCCTCATTCACTGGGGCGGCGAAACCCGAATTGAGACAAGTGTCCAACAGGCTTGGAGCTCACATATTCAGTTTTTCACAGCCCCAATTCCCCACTTGTAAGGACTTGTTTTCACGTATCTTTAAAGTTACCTCCACCCATTTCTTCCCTCTCAATCGTTCATTCAGCCACAGTCCGGAGCCCTCTTTCTTGGACGTGCAAGAGATGAGATCTGCTTGGAGCTCTCAGCAGCAGCAGCAGCAGCAGCAGTAGATCTTTGGTTTCACAGCGAACACAGCTCATCGAAGAACTTCAAAGCAGGTGCTACAAGTTAAGACAGCGCAACAGCCCAGCAGCTCTCGGCCAGTGAGGCTCGGGTTGCCATTCACAGGACATCTTTCGGCAAAGCGTCGAAGAACCACGTGATCGACACTTCTTTAAAAAGGAGAAAAACTGGTCCACGTGCCATAAAGGCGCGTAGCGCGAAGATAGCCGCGCAGACCACGGAGGGCTGCGTGCACTAATCTTCCCTATGCCAGGCGAATCCCGGTCGGTGATTGGGTCCTCTCTCGAGGACACCCCTAGCCGTCCTTCGACTTTACGCAGGGTACCTGCTAGGGAGAGACTCCGTGCGTAAATGCTGCCCGCACTGCTTTGAGTGACGGTATCGGTACCGGAGTAAGGCAGGGCCCTCGGGCTAGTTTGCTTTCTGCTTTTTAAACTAAAGTCCGGCCCTTCTCAGGGCTACGCTAAATTTTGTCCGGTCCTTCTCAGGGCCTACTAGAGAAAGCGAATCATACCGACGGTACCCGGCGTGCAACGCAGCGCTTGCTACGGTAACTAACTGGGCTAATCTCCGGCGACCCGTCGGGCAGAACTGCTGGTCTTCCACGTCTAGTTAGACAGGGGCCTAGCAGGTACTTGCACTGCGGACGGCGTGCCTCTTAGGGACACCCCCTCCAGCAGGACTCGATCTTCTAGATCCAATAATGACCCGAGTTAGGTAAAAGAAGTTCATAAGCCCAGCTGAAGTCGGTGGCGTTCGGCGATGTTTACGTGCACTGATCAAGCAGGATCCACTGCGTCGTACTTGATAGTTCCCCCTAAACCCGCGGCTCATACTCCACATCCCACGAAGCGCCGAGGCCTGCGCTCGACGCGACCAGTACAGACATCGACGATTCATGTGCAAGTCGCAGATATTCTAAATCTGCGGCCCCCCCCCAGACTCTCCCAGTCCCTCTGGACTAGTTAGAAAGGCGGCTGACCAGCGCGAGCTGGCAGCTTCCAAAGTCGCAGACGCGACTGTTGCTGTGGTACCCTGTCCAAGTGCTCTTCACAGACCCAGTGACAAGGGCAAGTCGTCAGTGGAGCCGCAACCAGGCCCATCGGGCTCTTATGTTCCACGGGGCTAAAAGGAGGCCAATAAGAAGAAAAAGAAGGGCACATCTTGACCCGAAGAGAGCGGCGTTCCCACCGCAGTTTCATAGAGTGAGGAAGAGAGAATTGCCCTATCTAACTTAGAGAAATTAACTGCCCCTCAGGCCAATAATTCTGTACAACGCGACGTGTTACAGGATGCAGAACTTTCCCCTGTTCCTGTAGTCCAACAGGAAAAGGATAATGCTCCTGAAGTAGTAGATGCTCCTCCGTGACACCCTTCCCCGTTCGTACTCACGTGTCGGTGAGTGAGGACGAGGATGATTGAGAAGGCGCTTCAGAGACGGTCTTTACTAGGACACGGGGTGACATTCCCCCAGTCATAATTAACCCGGCATTTACAGGTTTATTAGGCCGATTGAACCTTGAGTTCAAAACGGTGTACGAACCGCTCGGCATGTGCTCATACCGGACTCGTGGCGGGACGGCTTTAAAAACCGTCTGCGACAGGGACTACGCAAATCTTTGCAGGCTCATGACAGATCGGGGAGTAGCGTTCAATCTGCTTCGCCCCAAAAATGAGTAACCTGTCCGTTTTGTACTGAGAGGAGTAGATTTTCACACTATAGAGGACATCCAGGGCGACTTGGATTTCAAAGGTATCATCGTCGGACGTGAGACGAGGATGTACTCCTCTAGAACAAAGGCCAAACTTGCTATGATATATTGTTCATATAGAGGATACCCTCGAAGACCGGGATACAATTAGAGCTCTGCGGCAGTGTTGCTTGATGAGGATTACGGTTGAGGACTATGTCCCCAGCAAGCGTCCTCCTCAGCGCAGCAACTGTCAATGGTATTACCATACCTAGGCTAGTTGCAGAGCACAGCCAATGTGTTGGGCTTGCGCAGGCCCCCATAGAACTAGAGACTATCGCAAGCCCAACAATGTCCCTGCTACTTGCACACTCTGTGGCGGTGCTCACAGCGCTAACTACGGAGGTTAGGGATGCCGTAGAAGGATTGAGCAAGACGGCTCGACGGAGGAGGGCAGAGCTCGAGGAACAGCGGGCACTCCAGTACGAGTGGTTCCGACACAGGCGGGTAGAGCGAGCTGCCAGGCAGCAGCAGCTGGTCCTGCAGCAGCAGCAGCCGCAGGGTTTAATATTACTAACAATAGTTGCGTACCATTAATTATTTATATATATATAAGGTCCTATTTAGGTGCAGCAGGCTTGCGTCTCTGTGAGGGAGCCCCGTGCGGTGCCAGGCATGGAACTCGGGCGAGACCGTCAACAGCAGCATTACCGATGAAGGTGCTAGTTTCGAGCAATTTCAGAACTTTGCCGAGGCGGGGCAACTAGCTAACTCTAACCTACCTCTCGCCCCAACCGTACAAGGATTAACAAGAGTTATATTTCTCTTATGAAATAGGCGTAAAGAATGTAGACATAGCGTTTGTAACGGAAACGTTCCTGACATCCCAAGTAAATTTAGATGCGCAGGGTTTAAAATCTATAGATTGGATAGACCAGTTAGAAGAGGTGGAGGTGTAGCGGTGTTCGTTCTATCTATGATCGCGCACTGTGGGTAACTCCTTCCCCAGCTAGCGACAATAGAGTCAGTAGCTATTGCAGCCTACATAGGCAGAATTCCCTTTCTGGTTATGGCTGCCTACAGTCCCCCGAGCACACTCACTGAATGGGATTTATATATAGTGACAAGTCTCTCAGACAGGTTTGTAGACGCTGGCGACTTCAATGCGAAACACGCGAGCTGGAACTGTAGATGTCCAATTGGGAAGGCAATAGATTTTTTCAAACTTCCGCAGGAAACGGGTACGTTGTGATGGCCCTAGGGACAGTACACACGTTCCCGATGCTGCTAACCAAGTTCCTGATATAATGGATATTGCTCTGGTGAAAGGTCTCACAATCCGGGCGAGACTAACCACCCTGGATGATCTTCCATCCGACCACCTATCGGTGATCATAGAGATCATGCACCCAGCCGAGCTCTCCTCCACCGCTGAGAAATTCAACTACAAGGCGGCAGACTGGGTGTTCTTTCAAGTTCAGGTAGCCGCTACGCTTACACCACTCCCCCCGAAGTCACTCCATCAGGGATAGATAAGTCACTTAGCGACCTTACGGAGTGTATTGAGAAGGCAATGGATGCAGCAATACCGAAAAAGACTTCACAACCAGGACGGATGCAGCTCCCAGCCTGTATGAGACACCTAAAGATCGTCCGCAATAGAGACAGGACATTGTGGAAGAGTACTAGGCTAGATGAACATAAAGTAGAGATGAACCGATTGCGCAGACGGATCGGTGTGGCGTGCCACGAATCGGTCGTGGATGCTTGGAAATCCAAAGTTGAGACGATGGACAGTAGAAACATGTCAGATATCTGTCGTGTATTTCGAAATCTGTCCAATCCGCCTCAACCTATCCACCCAGTTATATATACTCCGGAGGAGAAAGTTACCGCACTGGCAAACGTTCTTGAACCAATTTCCAACCGGTGGAGCAAAATTTAAAATTGTCCCATATCGGAGCTGTCGAGGAATCGGTTCAAGACCTCCTCAGCAGGGAGCCGAAAAATGGGATATGACGTACGAACACCCACGAGGTCGCCCATATCATTCATTGCCGTCGCCCTCATAAGGCTCCAGGAGCCGACGGTAACCAAGGAATTATATTGCAGCATCTTCCAAGGTCAGTAATGAAGCGCATAACAGAGATAATTAATAACATCTTGGCTTACGGTCACTATCCCATTCCCTGGAAAGAGGCACATGTAGTCCTCTTTCCAAAGTCCGGAAAGATAAGATGAATCCAAGCAAATATAGGTCCATTAGTCTCCTCAGTTGTCTCAGCAAACTGGGGGAACGGGTCATATATAGGCGCCTCACTGAAGTAGTGTTGCCCCAAATCATGAAGAAGCAGTTCGGCTTTCACCCCAGTCGTTCCACTACTCTCCACACACTCCGCATGACAGAGGACATTACCTGGAGCATGAGCACAAAGCGTGTCGTAGCTGCAGTTCACCTGGACATCGAGCGAGCTTTCAACAAGGTTTGGCTTGAGGGGCTCCTGGATGATTTACTGGGCATGGGAGTCCCGGATGGAATGGTACGCCTCATTTCAGATTGCCTGCGATGCCGTACATTCAAGATCCGAGTAGGCACTAGTTTCTGTCCACCTCGTGAAATTCGAGCAGGAGTCCCGCAGCGATCGATTATCGGTCTCATACTTTTCAATATATTCATTAATCACCTACCGTTTCGCTATATCCACGGAAGAAGTAGTCATCTGTATATCTATTTACGACTGGAAAATCAAGGTCAATGTAGATAAATGTCAGGAAATACTCTTTTCATTAAGAGCGAGACTCGAAGACATACTACCACCACTCACACATTTGGGATAACCAATGCCGTAGATGAACCAAAATAAAACAGAATCACTTCGGGTATTGTCAAATCACTACGCACAAGAGACAAACTAGCCAAAAAAGTAAAAAGTGAACTGTTGAATGAAGATTTATCAAAAAAATAAAAAAGGTCCAGAAATATCTTAACTTGCGATATAATAAATATGAATGTTAGTTACTACTCAGAGAAATTTGTTAACAATAGGAATGATCCCAAAAGATTTTGGCAGACTATTAATGAACAAATAAAGATGGCTTAATTATTAAGAATCATTATGATATTGCAAAGGAAGTTGAGTTAATTTTACAAACATAGGACACAATATAGCATAAAAATAAACAAAAACACAAGACTATCTTCTTCTTTTTTTATCCATCATCATCATCATCATCATCATCATCATCAACAACAACATCATCGTCACCATCATCATCAATATTCATGTTTCCCGTTAGTGATAAAGGAATTATAACTATTGCTAAAACTTTAAAAATACTGTGGCTCAGAGTATTGATGGTATCACTACTAGAACACTCAAAATGATTATTGAACCTATATCGAAATCACTAACATATGTCTTTAATTTGTGTTCACCACAAGGTGTATGTCCAACTGATCTAAAATGTGCTGCAGTAATACCTATATACAAAACCGGGGAGAGATATACAATCTCAGTAACTACAGATCCATCTCACTCTTACCAAGTCAATCTAAACTATTAGAAAAATGTATTAAAAGCAGGCTAATTAATTTCTTAGAGAAAAAACAGTCTATTAAGTCAAAAGCAGTTTGGCTTCCGTACTAAAATGAGCACGGACGACGCTATTATGAACGTAACATCAAGGGTTATTAAATAATTAGATCGGATAAAAATGTTTAGGAGTTTTTCTAGATATTCAAAAATCCTTCGATACTGTAGACCATAATATGCTCGCTTCTAAACTTCATGCCTAGGGTATTAAAGGAATCGCTTTAAATTTATTTAAGTCATACTTAAGCAACAGATCCCATTCAATGAAATTTAACGACCATCACAGTGAAATTCGTAATATAAATATAGGTGTGCCACAAGGTACAGTTTTAGGCCCTCTACAATTTTTAATATATAGCAATGACTTGCTAAATATTGATATAGGAAACAAATCTGAAAATATATTCGCATATACCGATGATACAGTGGTAATTTTTAGTCGGTCGAATTGGAATGATGCCCACCTAAATGGTAATAGAGGTATAAATACAATTAAGAAATGGTTAGATGAAAATTTGCTCTCCTTGAACATTTCAAAACCAACTGCAGTTCCTTTTACATTAACGGCTTCTAGTCTGAGAAAAATCAAACTGGATAAGGAAACAAATTTAAAAATGAACGATTGGATACTTTAAATAACAAAGGTGGTAAGTGCCAAAATTGAAAATAATGAGATATTATATTAGAATGGTGCTATGTACCTAGCTTTATCATCTATGAAAAGTGCTATGTTCCAAGGCCTCTGCCAGTAGTTGAAAACTGTGTCACAAGATGGCACGAATGTGAACTTCCGAAGATGTTTTGCAAGAAAGGTGTCGCCAGACTGTATACATTAGCTGCTTGTGACTGTTTTTAGTTGTTTAAAAAAATCATTTGTGGTGATTGTTAAACATTGTGGTAAGTAGGACGTTATGTTGCAATGTACTGCTATATAATATAAATTTGTGGAATATTTTCAAGAACAATCTTAGCGACTCTCTTATCTTACTGTCTTGGTGACTTTTGCAGGTTATAGCTGATAATACGCAAGTTCTGTGCAGCTTATGGCTGTTGTTCTTAGTTGTTTGAACCAACAAATTATAATTTGAGTGATTGGTGTAATTTTTGTTAAGTATAATGTTGTGTAACATGCTAAAATATAACAGAAAAGTATAGAATGTTTTCAAAACCAATATTGGCTGCCCTCTTATAATGCCTTGACGATCATTTTAAGTTATGGATGATAATACACGAGTGAATAACAAGCACCGCAAGAAAGGCAATGGTTCATAAAAAAAAGCGAAGAAAAAAACTGAAGTCCAAGGGCGTATCGTATAGAACTGGAAAACATGTTGAAATTCCTCCAAAGAAAGCTCCTACATCAGAGGTTAGAATTTTATATATGCTTAACTTGTTATTTTGTATATTATTACAATATTCTAACGATGTATGTTATTAGTTTTTTTTTAATTCTTGATGCTTCCAAATTAAATTAATTTTTAAGAAGTGATTTAAGTTAAATAAATGATTATGGACGTTACTTTAGTTTCATTATATTTGTAATAAACATTTGCATTTTCATATCTGACTAGGTGACATCCAAGTGCAAGTACAAATTCAAAGACCTTAGTCCTGACCAAAAGCGTGTGAGAATTTACGAAGTTCTATGACCAGGATCATTCTATACAAGAGACAGTTTTGATGGTCCTTATTCATGTTGGGTCAGTAATTCGTCGCTGGCATGGAACATACGAGGATCCTGCTTCAAGTCGTCACCAAGGATCAGTTTTCTACTCCCTCCTAAATGGCACAGGTGACATGTTACGTGTTTGCAAATGCACATTCATGGATGTATTTGCGCTTGGTCGGAAACGAATTCATGTCATAGAAAAAGAAATGTGGTGAAACCACATTCAAGGATATGCGTACCCAACATGCAGAAAATAAGTATGAAGAAGACAGGAAGCAAGTAAATGAACATATAAACTCATTTCCCCGTGAAGTCAGTCATTATACCACAGTTAGGTCCCATAAGGAGTATTTGAGTCCAGATTTAAATATAAGCAGGCTTCATTCGCATTTTAAGAAAATAGTTCCTGAGACAAGAGTTACCTACATGTTTTATCGCAGCATATTCTTGGAAAAATTTCCACACCTCTCTGTTCAGAGACCCAGGAAAGACACATGTAAGATATGTGATGTCTTGAATATTGAAACCAAAAGAGGAACTTCAGCCTCTAGGAATGCAAAGATGAGATTAGAGTTACATCATCGGAAAGCACAGAAAGCACAGGACCTTCTAAAGGCTGATATCAGTGCATCTCAGCTTCCCGACTGCAGAACGTGCTGCATTTCAATGGATTTGCAGCAAGTGATGTTTGTGCCAACTTTTACACACTCCGAAATGTTTTATCGACGTCAGCTGTCATGCTACAACTTTGGCATCTCCGTTGGTGACATCCTTCAATCGTAGATATGTATATGGGACGAGCATATAGGAGGCAGAGGAAATGAAATTGCATCTTGGCTCTTGAAGGTATTGAATATTAGAATCACTGAGAAGAAAAGACTGATAATATGGCGTGACAACTGCGCTGGACAAAATAAGAATCACATGATGGTATTTATGTGCCTCTTCTTGGTGGCAGTTGGATTGTTTGAATACATAGAGCAGCGGTTCCTTGTGAGTGGGCACAGTTTCCTCCCATGTGATTCAGATTTTGCATTGATAGAGAGAAGGAAAAAAGTTACAAAAGCGTATATCCCTAGCGAACTTCAACAAATAGTGCAAGAAGCTAAGATGGTGAAGCCAATCCAAGTTGTTTCCTTGCAAAGTATGGAGTTCCTCAACATTCAAACTGTGGCGGACAACATAATTTGTACCAAGGCTCTTAATATTTCCAAAGCAGTGAGCAAAACATTGATTGTAGCGATTTAAATTCAATCACTGTTAAAGAAACTCACAGTGATATTCATATTGGAAAAAAGGATGAAGTTTTGAAGAAAGCGAAGAGGATGAAAGATATAACTTCAGCTCTCTTTGAGGCTATTCCTCCAGAGCACTCAATTTCGGATGAGAAATTAAAAGATTTGAGAGCTATGATTCTATATCTACCTAAGCAAGAACATCAGGAATTCTACAGCAATCTTTGTAGTAAATAACAAATCCAACAGGTACAAAGACGAGACACATAACACTATTAATATGAGAATGGTACATATCACTTTTCATAATTTTATTAAGAAAATTTTTTTTTTCAAGTATTATTAATGTTTGCTTGAAGTATTCACTTCCAGCATATTGATTCACGGACACACCACTATCTTCAGAGAAATTGTCTTGTATGTATTGCGCAAACTTTATCAAATAAACAGTTTTCTTAATGTATCTCAGAATCATTAATTTGGCACTTAGCACCTTTGTTATTTAAAGTATCCAATTGTAGTAACATAAACTTGATTGATTGCAATTGCTCTACTTTGACAGAATCCACGCAAGTAAAATACTTAGGTGTTGTCATTGATCAACATTTAAGATGGAATATGCATGGAACATATATATGTAATAGGTTACGGAAAACAATTCACAACTTTATAACCCTTCGTGCATATATGCCTATCTATGTTCTTCATGTTTTTTTATCTAGCCTTGTTTCAATCAGTCATTCAATACGGAATAATAGGGTGGGGTGGAATGACAAAGACTATCCTAACTCCATTAATATTACTACAAAAACGTATCATCAAAATTTGCCAGAATAAACCACGTGATTATCCGACACAATTTATTTATTCTGAATTCCAAGTACTAAAAACTGAGAAAATATATAAACATACAGCACTAATTTATTTTCACAAAAATGGAATGAATTTTATAACTGAGAAACACATACAGAACACCAGAAGAAATGTCCCAACTCTTTTGGCAGAAACTAAATGCCTTACTACAGCTGGATTAAGACACAGTAGGAATTATGGACCAATATTATACAATTCAGTATTGGAAAATAACACAGACCTATATAATTCAGTACTGAAAAATAATCCAGACCTAAGCAATTTACACATTCTTAAGTTTAAAAATGAAGTGAAAATGTTTGTATGATATTTGATAAATTTTATTATTATTTTAAGTGTTACTAGCATTATATGGTACTAATATTTATTGTATTTTCCTAATGCATGTAATCCAGAAATAAAACATTGTAATAAATATAAATAGATCATTTTCATAATTAAGAACAGTATATATCTCCAATAAATGATTCCTTAGCATCGCCGCAGATACACTTAATTGAAGGGTACACGGGAAAACCGAACAATGTCACAATGCTGTTAAGGGTGATGTCATTATCTAATTCACTGAATTACTGCAAACTTTAGTGTTATTTTTACCAAAAGTGGTAAAGGAGAATTAAAACCTCGTATACATTCATCATTTCCTTCATTTCAAGTAGAAACATCAATCAATTTTGCAGTAATGTACTGAAATAGATCACTATCTGACCTTTAATGCAAATGTGATTTTGTTCGTTCTTCCCGTATACCCTTCAATTGTACTTGTCACTATCTCTGTCACTAGAGAGTTCTTGAAATTTATATTTTCCCCGCCATTCATGAAATATTTTCATATGTTACCTCTTGCACAAAAGGGGAGATCTATAACTGAAACTTGATTAATATATTTAAGTATTATTTATATTTATCCTAGTAATAATGAACAGTTTGACTCGTTGACATTTTGTTTTTCAACATTAACTTCCCATGATTATATGAGAAGATTCCAAGAGAACCGCAGTTACGTAGACCTTCGACTCCCCCCTACTACCAATAATGCATAACACAATGTCAATACGGCGGTTGCTGTCGTCTGTGATACAACGAACTTTTTTGCTGATTTTCGAGATCGTCATTTTTTTCCTGGTTATTATATGCTTATTTAAGTTGTGTTAACTCTCGCTAAGTGGTTTTATATTTTATTTTATCAGTCTTAGTATTTATTTTATTATTGTAAATATTTTATTATTATTATTATTATTATTATTATTATTATTATTATTATTATTATTATTATTATTATTGTTACTATTATTTCTATCATCAACATTATTATTGATCTCTGTAAAATTTATGTAGACTACTGGACTGTACCCGAGCACGAGCATATGCTAATTTCGGGTATCTATTCATATGTATTCATTTACAATATAAATTGTGATTAAATTTGAAATTTGAAATTTGAAATACTTAGGGATCAATATGGACTCTCATCTCACCTTCCGAAATCATATCCATTCCCTTCTTTGTAAGGCCAATGGGTTGATAGTTAGACACTATTCCATTCTGGCGGCCTTAACTCCTGACAACCTGGGGTTAGGATTTAACATGTATAAGTCCTCATACGCTCTGTCATAACCTATGCCGCACCCTCATGGGGGTTTCTCGGCAGTGTCCCATCTAAGTAAACTCCAAGTTATCCAGAACCAGGTCTTTCGCATTATAACACAACTACCACGAGTCGCCTCGAGAGAGAAGTTCCACGATGACCTAAACTTACCAACCGTAGACGAGTTCATTGCTCGACTGGCTAGAAACCTGTATGAGGCCGCCCGTGCCAGATCCAACCCGCTCATATCAGACTTTGACCGGAATGATCCTAGGTTACGACGAAAACACCAGACAGTTCCACTAGCTATTCTCTTAAGACAGGAAGACAGAGAGGCAGGTGTCACTCCCAGATTTAGGTAGATAGTATGACTTAATCGTATAAGCAACCACTGTGAAATGACCTTGCTCTAAATCGGGCTATAGATCCATTCTATCCTTCTCATAGTTCCAAGGAGTAGAGAGTAAGTTGACTAGTCTCCTGATGAATAATTCCTACGCGTTCGAATATGCAAACAGACAAATAGGTTGTTATCATTTCGTGCCTAGTCTTCTACCACTTCTCCTCCTAGTTGGTACCTGCGTTCACTCCCCCAATCATTGGTGACGGCTGAAAATTAACGATTATTCACATCGAACTCGGGCTCTAAGTTAATTTAGTCCTCCCCTTCTACAGATCAATGGAGTCATCAATGGGCCAATTGGTTGGTCTCATGATCTGAGAAAAATCATCAAAGAGCCAATTGGCTATTACCATTAAGATGATTAATTCCTACCCGTACGAATCTTCAAGCAGCCAAATTGGCTATTAAGGTACATGAGCCAAATAAGGCCCGGTTCTAAATGAGGCCCATCTGTCATTTAATTAAGATAACATTACAATTTCCAATAGTTTCTTAATGTTTCTGACAGTTCCTGGCCTCTAATAGCTAGACCAGAAACTACAACAGTTTAAGTGAACGATTTCCCCATGTTTGCTTCAGTTGAACAGTGAACGACGTCTGAAGCTGTTGTCGCTATTATTTCGAGGTATTTTAATAAACCTTGTGCATTTTTTGGTAACTTAACATAAATGAACATGGTGTATGTCATTTCAAAGCATATGATTAGTAGTATAAGATACTGTATTGCTATTTTCCACTTAACGTATATTTATTTATCCCTTAGTAAACCTGCGAATGAAAGTGTGGATTGACATGGAGCTCCAAATAAGGCCCTCTATAGAAGAGCTAAACAAGGCCCATAGGTCTTATTTGGAACATGAATTATCTTCAAGATTTTTCTTATTTTGAGCCTCATAAAGACGTTCTGTAACATACAGTAATTTATTTATCAGAAAATTGTGAAGACAATTATCAAAGTTGCGATAATTATTCTAAATTGGTAATTTAATTAATTATTTTAGCATAATAAGTGTGTTTATTTGTTAAAATATAATATTTTAATTCTTTCGGTATGTAATACCTAAACACAAAAGTTTGAGTTATTTAGAGACCTTAAACTTGCGTTATTTTGACTCGAAAGGACTTGAGACATAGAAGGTTTGATTTTTTTCAGCTGAAAAACTGCATTTGGCGAATCCCTGGTTTGTGAAAACTACGTATCTCTAGTAATATCATTTTCTTATTATTTTTAGATGGAAAAGCTAAAGAAAACGAGAGCACTTTGTTCCGAAGAGCAATTGCAACAGGCAATGGAGACTATAGCTCAAGGAATGCCTGTATGGACGACATCAGCGCGATTTAAAATCCCACGAAGGACATTAAGAAAACACCAAATTATTGGAAAGAATGCAAAAATGTTAGGCAGACCATCAATTTTTACCTCTGCTCAAAAACAGGATCTCTGCAACAGGATTTTTAGACTAGCACAGATGGGCATGCTAGTAACGGGCAAAGTACTTGGACGCTCAGTATACACTTTTTGTGATGAAAATAACACTGAAAACCCTTTCAACAATTTAAGTGGACTTGCTGGGAGAAAATGGTGGAACTGTTTTTACGATGTCATCCAGAAGTATCAGGAAGAAAGGCGCAGAGTATGAATCCTGGTAGGGCTGCAAAACTCAATAAATTCATTGTTAACGACTATTTTGTTAAGCTGAAGAAGGTAATGGCTCGCTTAGGTATCGTCGATATACCCTAACTAATCTATAATATGGACGAGAAATGTTGTACAATTTTCCTCCACAAACAGCAAACTGGCTATGCAAAGAAAGATGAGAAAAGGTGTAGCCTCTGAGCATGGTGAAAATTGTATCATGTGACAACGCACTGTGTCAAGTTATACCGCCTATGATCCTTTTTAAAGAAAAAAAATATTAAATCCCGTATGGGAAGATAACCTTCCACCTGGCACCAAGGTTGAGAAAACTGATAAAGATTCAATGACCACAGCAACGTTCATCAAATGGATACATCATCTCGCTAACTTCAACACCCAAGTAAAAGTTTAATTAATCTTTGATGAGGCATCATCGCATTTGGACGCTGGCATTTTAGATGTAGCAGACTTATGAGGCATTGTACGTTGTTCTGCTTACCTAGCAATACCAAACATGAGTTGCAGCGCCATTCGATAAGTCCGTGCTTGGACCTTACGAAGCATTCTGGGATGATGAAGTCTTGCTTTACTGGTCAAAGCAGAAAGGTGCTGAAAGTCGTACAGTAAACAAACGGATATTTGGGAAAATATTTAGTAAGGTTTGGCCAAGAGCTGCTACTCCTCCTAATGTATCAAGTGGGTTTAGCGCTACTGGAATTTATCCGTTCGACTCTAGTACTATCCCTGAGTGCCTTCGCTCCTTCCAAACTCACCAGGAGAGAAAAGCCTGAAGAAACCCCATTACAATCACAATCTGGATCCCAATTGCCCATGCATCAGCCAAATCAAGTTGAAGCATTAACCCAGAAAAGAGTTCCGAAACAAAGAGATTCAGGGCACTTAAGCTTCGGATCAAGCTTCACAAGTGTCATCTTCTCTCTATTCATGACGAATCCAGTGACTTTTCCCATATCTCCAGCGATAATGAAGGAATATTAGAAACTTCATTTAAAGACATTCTTCGTACCCGTGAAATGAAGAAAAACCATACAAACCCGCGATGAAAAGCCCTTACTTACCAAGCAGTTGAGGTAACTAGGAATTGTTTCAAGTCAAGGAAGACTAAATCAGTTAAAACTGCAAAAGAACATAGGCCTACAGAGGACCACGAAAGGGATAAGAATGGTGCCACTACTCCTAAACGTTTGAGCGTGAAGACAGCTCAGAACACGAAAATGTGACCTGTGTCTTCCGTGAAAGATCTTCTTGAAGCTGGACCGAGTGGCATTCAAACTAAAAGAGTGAGAAAAGAAAGTTGGTTCTGCTATTTATGCAGAAAACATTGTATTGGTGACATGAGACTGTGTGTAAAGTGTTCAAAATATGTTCATGAAGAATGGGTTGGACATACGGCTAAGAAAAAAAAAAATATCCAGTTTTCTTTGCCCACAGTGTGATACTTAGATGAAAGACACAATAAAACTTTTCTTTTTGAAAAGTGCAATCTTTATGCTAAGGACAAAATATTCAGTTTCATTTTCCCAGAATGTCTTCTTAGACTATGGACAACATACCAGTTCTCTGTAATCTTCAGACAACAGTGAAAATATGGTGAAAATACTCACCTGGCCCGGGATCGAAACCGCAACCTCAGACATAGAAGGCCAGCGCTATACCAACTGTGCCAACCAGGCTATAATCTTAAAAGTTGTGTAAACAAGATATGAATTATTTTATAACAGATTTTGCCCCCTATATGGTAAAATGTTTTCAATTGATGAAAGGAATCATGGGTGATCACCTGATACATGTGACTTGTTTGGCTAACAAATTTAGTAACTTTGGTGATATTTTAGAAAATAATTTAAGTGAGCTTAATTCAATAGTATTCCAAAAAAAATAGTTTTCACTTGTTCAGGAAAATAAATACATGTACCCCTCATATCTAGATGAAAACAATGGTGTAGAATAAATTCCTTTTTACCCAGAAGTAGTTCTAACTAGATGGGGCACTTCGTATAAATCTGTACACTACTTATACAAATACTTCGACGTTTTGAAAACATGTTTCGCTCAATCGAGTTTCACAAGTGCACCTGTATCAAATTGGTTTAAAAAGTAGAATCTGTAAGATTTTTCGGCTTAGTAAAAGCACAAGCTGCTTTTGTACATGGAAATTATGAATTTATTGAAAATGTGGTTTCAGACATAGAAGGCCGTGAATATCCCTACAGTCATGTTCTCGTATTTAAAGTAAATGTCCTGAAGTGTAGAATGAATATATTGGTAATTTCTGAGGAGATTCGGTAGGCAAATTAATTAACCATTTCAATTTGGTCTTAGAGACTGAAATACAAGAATTATTGAACTATGTCAGTAAACTAGTGATTTAGAAAATTGAAAAATACGAGTTATATTCTTCATATAGTCGTTGTTCCAGCAAAAACTTCAATATGCAAAATATAACATTTTTCAGTAAGAAGAAAAAACACATTTATTAGTGCGATTTTGTGCATTTATTTATGACACACATTTAAATAATCTCAATGTTAATTCAGATTAAATAATTAGTAACAATAATATGCATTAATGAAGCCAGTGTCACAAGCAAAAATATATGCTTAATATTCACATAGGAGGTTTAATTACTCCTCCACATCACATGGGAGGAAATGCATTACCTAGGCTACATAACAAACGACAATAATACTCATACATAAATAAAGAGAAACACTGTTTTTTTCTACACAGTTATCATGAGATTGACAATTTGCGTTTAATTAAACAATTTAAATTGCTCAAATTGTAATCTTTCCATGATTTGTACTTAAGAGTCACACAATGAATGGTGATATTTAAATACTAAGCTACTGATTTACGCTATAGAAGGTGCTTATATTTGCATTGAGTAATTGATATTTGTGACTCGTACAAATGATTGACCATGTTGTGACAACATAATTCACGTCTCTGTCGCAACAAGTACCACTCCTCAGAATAATTTATTTTGTGAAATATTTCACCATTCGCACAATATTTTAGCATTCTTAGATCATGGACAATTGGGTCTCCTGCTTCCTTGCCAGATCTGAAAAACGGCAAAACACAATTGAGTGACTCAGTGCTAGAGTTGCCTGAACCGCAATTACACAAAAAAGGTTATTCAAATCTAAACGTAGACGTCGTTTTTTTAATTATATATTCTCTCAATTTGAAATCATTTCTCCTTTACTTTAATCTTATATTTATCTAGTACAAGTACTTTGGTACACATATAAATGATGATTTATAGTCATTCTATGCAGAAATCAGAGGCTTAAAGAATTTGAGGTTTAAGCAACTCTGGCACTGAGCCACTCGATTGAAGGCTTCATAAATTTTGCAGGAGGAAAATCATTCACAATTAAATTGTGTCGTTTTTTAAGCCAGGCCATTCTCAGGGACTTTTTATAATCGATTGATGAGTATATGGACGATTTAAGGTACTGCTCCAGATTGGAATGCACACTGTCCGCTTCCCTCATCGTATGACCTTTCTCAAGAAAAAATTATTCAATTACAGTTCCGCTCGTCTTTGATGCATCGCTCAGTGCAGTTTCTAAAATTTTATTTTGGTTTTGGTACGCACATTCGTCTAATATTAGGATAACGTGCTTTGTTTTTCGGAAATATGTTCAGTACAATGCACAATGCAGGATGCAAACTCATTTAAATACGCACCTCCATTATTTTTATGCCATATATAGCAACTGACGTCCTGGTTGTGTATTTCATATATTTCGAAATTATGCAGCTGCAACTTTTACTTTAATATGTCTTAGAAACGGAGTCTAGGACATAGGAACGCACTCTGTAGAGCACGTCTTGTCGTGACAAGTTTCTCTTCTGAGGCAATTTCTTTCAATTGATTTTTCATTTCTCTAGTTTAATTCTTCCATCTTGTATGATTCTGGTAATCATCTTCACATACTGAGATTACATAAAACTAGTACAAATTTTTCTGTCACGTGGATGAAACTTTACAATAAGATTTCCAATCAATATTATAAGTTACCAACCAATAGTTTCAGAGCTAGATTTTATAATTGGCTTTTAATTAATCCTTTCTACTCTGTACATGAGTTCCTTAACGTAAATTGACATGAAATTGTTTTTTAATAAATAGAGTTATTTACATTTAGTTATAAATATTAGATTAAGAGTGAAGTGTTTTCATTAATTTTTAGAGTTTCAAAATGTTTTATGTTTTCATTCTAATTAAACTTTACTGTTTTCAATTTATGCGTACTATGAAATTATGTTTTTTTTTCCCCCCTTCTGTTATTGTGACGAAGCCTATCACTGTATGTTTAATGGCTTAATAAATTGAATTGAATTGAACTGACACTTTTGAGTTTGTAGCCACAGCATTTGTCGCACTGTCCTTTTCTTGGTGCATGTATGGCTATATTTTGTTCATTCATAATTTCAGTGAACTATCTATCTCCAACATATTGTTCATCATTTTCTCTGCCCCATGTCACATACATTTCCTACATGTGGAGGACCGAAAGAAAATATGATTTTACGTATGTCTTCTTAGTGTTGTCGCTGCAGTAATGGCTTAAAATTTTCGGTAGCGAATCGAACAAACTCTTCACATTACTACTTCCATGAACACGTATTTTTCTTTCTAACATGTCAATTATACTGTCATCTTCAACATCTACAGTTTGCCCATTTCATCACATTGAGAGAAACTGCCATTGTCCTTTGTCCACCGCTTGAGCATGTATTCATCAGTTCCTATAGAGGTAATGAAAAGAGTTAGGCACAACAGCTTTTTTACCTATTGGGGTATTTAAAATTATGCCACGGTCAATGTTTTTCTTTGTTTCTTCATATGTTGATATTGTCTTCGTAAATTATTTCTCCTAGTTATCCTAGTTAGTTATATCCTAGATATATTTTATTCCACTTCATAATCTGAATTTCCAGAATGAATTACATGATTTATTCCAGGCCTCTTCTGTAATTTCAGCACTCTGAAGACTTTTTTTTCAATTATTCTTGTAACCTTTGTGTATTTGCATCTTTGGTGAAAGTTTCCTAGGTTCTCTGGCACAATTTTGAAGCATTTCATTTCCAACTTCTTGAAATCCAACATACTTTTGCCCCACCAGTCTTTTATTTTAATTTATTTCATTTTTCGCAAAATCTGAACAATCCATTTCCTTATTATTCTCTTCTTCAACCTCATTCTCATGCTTCTTCTCTTGTCCTGTTTCCTTTTTCTCAATTTCCCACTCCTCTTTCTTCTTCTCTTCATCTTGCTGATAAGTCTGTTCAGTTGTGAAAGTTACATTCTTGAACATTTCTCTCTTTATTCATACATTATATAATATCTAGAGCATGAATTTCTACATCAAATTCACTTCATACTCTGAAAACAAAGCAGACACTGTATTCTACATTTTTTAGTAGGTTATATAACGACGCAGTATCAACTACGAGGTAATTTAGCGTCGTTGAGATTGGTGATAGTGACCAACCAATTGGCCCATTGATGACTCCATTGATCTGTAGAAGGGGAGGACTAAATTAACTTAGAGCCCGAGTTCGATGTGAATAATCGTTAATTTTCAGCCGTCACCAATGATTGGGGGAGTGAACGCAGGTACCAACTAGGAGGAGAAGTGGTAGAAGACTAGGCACGAAATGATAACAACCTATTTGTCTGTTTGCATATTCGAACGCGTAGGAATTATTCATCAGGAGACTAGTCAACTTACTCTCTACTCCTTGGAACTATGAGAAGGATAGAATGGATCTATAGCCCGATTTAGAGCAAGGTCATTTCACAGTGGTTGCTTATACGATTAAGTCATACTATCTACCTAAATCTGGGAGTGACACCTGCCTCTCTGTCTTCCTGTCTTAAGAGAATAGCTAGTGGAACTGTCTGGTGTTTTCGTCGTAACCTAGGATCATTCCGGTCAAAGTCTGATATGAGCGGGTTGGATCTGGCACGGGCGGCCTCATACAGGTTTCTAGCCAGTCGAGCAATGAACTCGTCTACGGTTGGTAAGTTTAGGTCATCGTGGAACTTCTCTCTCGAGGCGACTCGTGGTAGTTGTGTTATGATGCGAAAGACCTGGTTTTGGATAACTTGGAGTTTACTTAGATGGGACACTGCCGAGAAACCCCCATGAGGGTGCGGCATAGGTTATGACAGAGCGTATGAGGACTTATACATGTTAAATCCTAACCCCAGGTTGTCAGGAGTTAAGGCCGCCAGAATGGAATAGTGTCTAACTATCAACCCATTGGCCTTACAAAGAAGGGAATGGATATGATTTCGGAAGGTGAGATGAGAGTCCATATTGATCCCTAAGTATTTCAAATTTCAAATTTCAAATTTAATCACAATTTATATTGTAAATGAATACATATGAATAGATACCCGAAATTAGCATATGCTCGTGCTCGGGTACAGTCCAGTAGTCTACATAAATTTTACAGAGATCAATAATAATGTTGATGATAGAAATAATAGTAACAATAATAATAATAATAATAATAATAATAATAATAATAATAATAATAATAAAATATTTACAATAATAAAATAAATACTAAGACTGATAAAATAAAATATAAAACCACTTAGCGAGAGTTAACACAACTTAAATAAGCATATAATAACCAGGAAAAAAATGACGATCTCGAAAATCAGCAAAAAAGTTCGTTGTATCACAGACGACAGCAACCGCCGTATTGACATTGTGTTATGCATTATTGGTAGTAGGGGGGAGTCGAAGGTCTACGTAACTGCGGTTCTCTTGGAATCTTCTCATATAATCATGGGAAGTTAATGTTGAAAAACAAAATGTCAACGAGTCAAACTGTTCATTATTACTAGGATAAATATAAATAATACTTAAATATATTAATCAAGTTTCAGTTATAGATCTCCCCTTTTGTGCAAGAGGTAACATATGAAAATATTTCATGAATGGCGGGGAAAATATAAATTTCAAGAACTCTCTAGTGACAGAGATAGTGACAAGTACAATTGAAGGGTATACGGGAAGAACGAACAAAATCACATTTGCATTAAAGGTCAGATAGTGATCTATTTCAGTACATTACTGCAAAATTGATTGATGTTTCTACTTGAAATGAAGGAAATGATGAATGTATACGAGGTTTTAATTCTCCTTTACCACTTTTGGTAAAAATAACACTAAAGTTTGCAGTAATTCAGTGAATTAGATAATGACATCACCCTTAACAGCATTGTGACATTGTTCGGTTTTCCCGTGTACCCTTCAATTAAGTGTATCTGCGGCGATGCTAAGGAATCATTTATTGGAGATATATACTGTTCTTAATTATGAAAATGATCTATTTATATTTATTACAATGTTTTATCTTCTAGATTCCATGCATGTTCCATGCATATTCCATCTTAAATGTTGATCAATGACAACACCTAAGTATTTTACTTGCGTGGATTCTGTCAAAGTAGAGCAATTGCAATCAATCAAGTTTATGTTACTACAATTGGATACTTTAAATAACAAAGGTGCTAAGTGCCAAATTAATGATTCTGAGTTACATTAAGAAAACTGTTTATTTGATAAAGTTTGCGCAATACATACAAGACAATTTCTCTGAAGATAGTGGTGTGTCCGTGAATCAATATGCTGGAAGTGAATACTTCAAGCAAACATTAATAATACTTGAAAAAAAAAAATTTTTTCTTAATAAAATTATGAAAAGTGATATGTACCATTCTCATATTAATAGTGTTATGTGTCTCGTCTTTGTACCTGTTGGATTTGTTATTTACTACAAAGATTGCTGTAGAATTCCTGATGTTCTTGCTTAGGTAGATATAGAATCATAGCTCTCAAATCTTTTAATTTCTCTTCCGAAATTGAGTGCTCTGGAGGAATAGCCTCAAAGGGAGCTGAAGTTATATCTTTCATCCTCTTCGCTTTCTTCAAAACTTCATCCTTTTTTCCAATATGAATATCACTGTGAGTTTCTTTAACAGTGATTGAATTTAAATCGCTACAATCAATGTTTTGCTCACTGCTTTGGAAATATTAAGAGCCTTGGTACAAATTATGTTGTCCGCCACAGTTTGAATGTTGAGGAAATCCATACTTTGCAAGGAAACAACTTGGATTGGCTTCACCATCTTAGCTTCTTGCACTATTTGTTGAAGTTCGCTAGGGATATACGCTTTTGTAACTTTTTTCCTTCTCTCTATCAATGCAAAATCTGAATCACATGGGAGGAAACTGTGCCCACTCACAAGGAACCGCTGCTCTATGTATTCAAACAATCCAACTGCCACCAAGAAGAGGCACATAAATACCATCATGTGATTCTTATTTTGTCCAGCGCAGTTGTCACGCCATATTATCAGTCTTTTCTTCTCAGTGATTCTAATATTCAATACCTTCAAGAGCCAAGATGCAATTTCATTTCCTCTGCCTCCTATATGCTCGTCCCATATACATATCTACGATTGAAGGATGTCACCAACGGAGATGCCAAAGTTGTAGCATGACAGCTGACGTCGATAAAACATTTCGGAGTGTGTAAAAGTTGGCACAAACATCACTTGCTGCAAATCCATTGAAATGCAGCACGTTCTGCAGTCGGGAAGCTGAGATGCACTGATATCAGCCTTTAGAAGGTCCTGTGCTTTCTGTGCTTTCCGATGATGTAACTCTAATCTCATCTTTGCATTCCTAGAGGCTGAAGTTCCTCTTTTGGTTTCAATATTCAAGACATCACATATCTTACATGTGTCTTTCCTGGGTCTCTGAACAGAGAGGTGTGGAAATTTTTCCAAGAATATGCTGCGATAAAACATGTAGGTAACTCTTGTCTCAGGAACTATTTTCTTAAAATGCGAATGAAGCCTGCTTATATTTAAATCTGGACTCAAATACTCCTTATGGGACCTAACTGTGGTATAATGACTGACTTCACGGGGAAATGAGTTTATATGTTCATTTACTTGCTTCCTGTCTTCTTCATACTTATTTTCTGCATGTTGGGTACGCATATCCTTGAATGTGGTTTCACCAAATTTCTTTTTTTTATGACATGAAGTCGTTTCCGACCAAGCGCAAATACATCCATGAATGTGCATTTGCAAACACGTAACATGTCACCTGTGCCATTTAGGAGGGAGTAGAAAACTGATCCTTGG
>NW_027185547.1:0-66175 GCF_040183065.1 Periplaneta americana | reverse complement strand
TCGAGTGGATTTAATTGACTATTACACGATTATAATAAAGATATAAAGATTAGAAGAAATAAAGTATTCTAATACAATTAAATATTAATTGATTTACTAAACTTCCACTTCACTAATGTCAGCTTCACCAAAACGTTTAAACGGAGCCACCATTTTAGTTGACTGTATAAGCAGTAAACAAATGACGATTGCAAAGCATGTTTTATACTTACTACCGTAAATAATTTGCAGTTTGAAATGTTCGTAAACAAAGAAACAAATTGTAGGGACCTGATAAAAACAAAAGAAAATATAACTTATAAATATTAGATGAAATAAAGTACTGTAATACAATAAAGTAGATATTAATTGACTACTAAAATTCTATTTCATTAATTTTCCCTTCACCACAACGTTTGAACGGAGCCACTCGACTATCTATGCGGGAGAAAGATGACGAAATCGCAAAGCATGGTTTATAGTACCGTAAAGAATTTGTGTTTGAAATGTTGGAAAACAATTGGCCATTAGGAAAGTGATAAAAACAAATGCTAGGGAAGTGGTAAAAATAAAGAAATGCTAGGGAAATGATAAAATTGTGTGATAAGCAGCCGTGATTGGTTGAAAGACATCCTTTCGTACCGTTTTATTTGTCAAAAGTAGTATGACGTAGTAAAAGTGCAATATTCAATTTAATGTTTTATTTAGATTTAAAATATGAACAAAACGTTATTTAAAAAATAATAAATTTTATAACAAGCAAATTGAAAAAAACATACAGATATTTTCATGTTTTTTTCTTAAATTACTTTACTATAAATCATACACAATCAACAAACAATGTAGGGGAGAGTTGCCTAATTTGTACCATTTTACACATTTTATTTTTTCTAATTTCAACTGATAATTGTGCAATTATTTCAATAACGGATTTTCCGAAAAAGAAAAGGTTTATTTCAAATTAATATAAAGTCTTTAGGTTCAGTTTTCTAAATGTCTGCAATGAGTACAAATTGGATAACTGGTTTCCTAAATTGTAGCATTGGATTCCTAAATTGTACCACATACATTTTTTGCACAAACAATTTATTTTCACTTGCAGTTAGTACAGGAAAATTTTGTTATTGATTTCCTTATTCCTGCGCATTTTAAATGAACCCATTTTTTTTTTTATTTTAATCATCTGATCATCTCATCTGCTCTATATTCTTTGCACATTACGCAGTACCAATCATCAAGCTCTGCCTTTGTTCACTTGATAGTTTCAGGAGACAAAACAATTTTCCTTTTTGCTGTTGAGATTGAAGATTGGTTTTTTGCCTTGACTAATATGATAGCGTTTTTGTTGGGAATGCTGGTCAGTTCACATGATCCTTGAGAAAAATGCTAGCTCTTGCTTGAGGTTTGGGAGATGGCGTTGGCAGTGTCGTAATATCTTCAATAGAGACAGTCAACATCCTGAAATTCAAGAAGAAAAATGTAACTATTCAAACCCTGACTTTATTTTCCCTTAGCCTAATTGCAATGCATTTATTTTATGGTTTCAGTTTATTAGCCTACCTGTTACATCTAGGGGTGCCTTGAAGGGTCCGCCCAGAAGTTATGCTGCTATGTTGAACATCTCCTTCAGAAGGAACTCTGTTTAGAGAGTCGGCAGCCGCAAAATGATGATCCCCATATACATGTCTATTGACAGGCCATACACCTGTCGATTTGAATCCCCCAATTGCTGTGGAAACCGTTTCTGCTCTGCCATAAACATCTTCTAAAAGTCTCGGCATTTGGAAGAGGCTAACAGTTTTACTAGGATAAGTACGTAACCACTTTTCCACAGCTTGATTATAATACAATTCAAGTAGGCTGAAGAAAGCCACATCAAGTTGCTGAAGTCCTGGAATTTGCAGCATAACTACGTAATCAGGGCATCTAGGATAGAGTAGCATAAATCGCACTGCTTCCTAAATCGCACCACTCCTAGTTTAAAACAAATTACTATAGTAGTGTGGCATCTAGTGGTATTGTTACAATCTACCATATGAACTTTCACCATGTCACTTGATTTCTGCCACTTCTTTGTGTCAGCAGCGTGGTGATAGTGTATCTAATATAATCGCTCAGGTGGATGTATATTTAGCTAACATTTTATAACTAAATAACGGATTTGTATGCAAAGGAATCCATAATCTTAAGATATTATTCATTTAAAGAGGTATTAAAGAACATTTAACTTAGTAAGATTTTCGAATATGTGGTGATTATAGGCTATAATGAAGGAAATAATAACTTATGACGTAGTTTCTCAATTCGCACCACTCTTATAGGTGCCTAATTCGCACCGGTGCGATATAAGCAACTGTAGCAATTCTAACCGTACAAAAAAGGCTCCAAAAATTTTAACTGAACTAGAAATGCATCAGGTGGGTGTAATATCAAGTGGTGAAAAGGGCGTTAATACAACAAGTGTGTGTTGTACAAGCGCATCAGGTATTTTGTGCCACCTGTGATAATTTTTAAACGTCAAACAGTGCACCCTTCATTATCAGCTGGTGCTCCTCCAGGATCGTTAGTTGTTTGCTCTGAGTCAGGTTACATCAACAGTGAACTATTTGTCGAATAGCTCAAACATTTTATTTGCCACTCAAACCTGCCATAGAAAAAAGTGCTGCTTCTGTATGTCCACCTATACGACCCATTCCAAAAATTTAGAAGCTAGATTATCTCGGGAAAATGGTATGCTCCTGTTTCAGCTTCCCCGTCATAATACTCATAGGCCCACCCTTTAGATGTTTCTATCTTCAAATCATTTCAGACAGCTATATCATGAAGCAGTGGAGAAAAGGTGACGCAGTTTACAGTCTGAACTGCCTGGTGAAGCACGTGGCAAATGTGTAACAATAAAAAACGCATTCAGAAAGTTTAAATGTTACGTAATTTACGCTTTATTTTTTAAATTTCATTTGAAGATGCGTTACTCTATTTCATTAATTTCAATAAACTTGTAATTTGCATTTATTACATTATTCATTCAAATACTCTTCAGTATGTTCAATATTAAAAGCTTTCCTTCATCCTCTTCCCTGCAGATAAAGAGGTGCGATTTAAGAAACCGCAGGTGCTATTTAGGAAACTAGTTGCCTAAATGGCACCACTGACATGTGTTTCGAAAATGTCATTTTAATTTTAAAATATTAAATCAAATTCAAGGATTCTTTTTTACATGAAAGGTAAATGTTCTGGGAATGTATCTCTGTAAAGGAATGCAGAAAATAAAAACTGTATTGTTCAATAAAAATTATAAATGCTAAAGTGGTGCGATATAGGCAACCTTACCCTAAGTTCTTGCAGTGGGTGGTATGTCCATCAAGCAACAGCAATAATGACATTTCTTTGGTAGGATGGACGGAGGAAATGAAATGTTGCATCCATATGACGAACAATTCGGAGTTGATGTAGCCAGTTTCTGAAACTGTAATAATACTGCCCGGTGGAGATCATTACTCGTCCGGTGCCTCTTGAAAATAATCATGGGAGGGGCATATTGACCAGATACACTGGCACAACATACCATAGTTGTATTCACTCTTATTTCTCCGCTTGATATCACATCCACTTGTTTCTTGCCTTTCCTCTGTACCATTTTTTGTGTCTTCTACACTGTGGAGTAGCCACTCTCGTCCACATAGAAAATTCTCGTGGATTCCAATTTGTATCTGCCACTAATATTTTCCATCAGATCGAAGAATTCATAGACAAGCTCTTTGTTGAATCCTTTCGCACGAGCCATGGATGTTGCCTCTGGCTGCCCACAAGACAATTTGGGATGCCTCTTCAGAAATCCATAATACCATTTCTTCCTTGCTTGGTCCTTTTCACGATTGAAATTATGTGTCAGTCCACTTCTCTGAGGTAGGCCCTATATCAAAAGCAAGTTTCCTAACATCTGTTGGAGTTAATCCAAACATCATTTCTTCAAACTTTAGAATGTGATTTTCAAGTTCATTTTCAATTTCTGCCAAAAAGACTGTGGTTCGTCCAAACGATTTCACATCTCCATTAGCAACCACGTTTTTGTTTTTCGCATGTCTTAGTATTGTAGGCTTAGGCACATTGTACATTCGGGCACATTCATTTATTCCATGATCGCCATTCATATAAGCAGCAACAGTAAGACTTAGTGCATCCTGTGGCCATGTCCCGTATTGAAGCTTCTTTGCCATTCTGGAATTAATGTAAATTGCAATTATAATTTGTTATGAAGGAAGAAAATTAAAAACGCCAGAGCATGAAATGTGGAAATTATTCGATTAAATTTGAAATGTATAATTTAGCTATTTTTATGTTACAGTAAATTTATTACTTGTGATGAAAGTCTGACAAGATTAATTTTAAATTCAGAATTGAATGTGTTTTATTCTCTAAAATAAATATTACAGTATTATATTCATATTGAAATGATTAGAAGTTAATAAATTATAATTGCTGATTCAAATTAGGTATGTTTATTTTCATACGTCATTATGATTTCAAAATGTATAATGAAAGCTCCCTATATTGTAGCGGTAAATTATAGGAAACTGAAGCCGGTACAAAATACGCAACCTCGCCATGTTTTCTTTGTTAAATTCTTGTTGCTTAACGGTTTCTAACAGAAGTCTGTAACTTAATGACAATTACAATATATAAATATAGTTTTAAATAATATGCATTGTGGACTTCCTCTTACCCTTCGGAAGTAATTGTTGTAGACAGGTAGCGCAAAAACTAGATAAAAACTACCTAAAACAAGTTTTTTCACTTCACGTCTGCACAACACAACCCTCAGGCTTCGTCTCTCATAAAATGTCATGTTTTTAGATGTAGTTCACAATGTTTGACGTAGATGGCAACACTTATCAAGGAACTAATTTTCAAGACCGTGGTACAACCGCAGTCTACTATATACAGTCACGAAGCTCGAGTTTTGAGGGTGCTAGAAACAATAGACTGTGACGGTACTATTTTGCATTGCCTGCAGTGAGGCGATATTAGCGATCCTAGTGGTGAGCAACTACCTAATATTTGCATATTTACTACGTATTGAGCTTCGCGACTGTATATACTAGACTGTGGTACAACTTAGGCAATACAAATTACGCAACTATCCCCTATAATAATAATTGTAAAAAAAATAGAGTAAAATATCATGAATAGTGAAGAGAAATCAGTCTTTTCGCTGGTGCAAATTAAGATTTCTGATGGGGGATAGAATTCTAGATAGAGAATATCATACATAAAATTATTATTATTATTATTATTATTATTATTATTATTATTATTATTATTATTATTATTATTATTATTATTCTCATTTGATATGGCTCAAAGGTTGGTGACACTGAGTTGCTTACATTGCATCTTGGTTAAAATAATAATTATATCCATGAGCAGGCTTAAGATGAGATGTGTAATTCCTAAGTTATTGAATGTTTTCAACTTTCCGGTGATGATAATACATCAATATTACTTTCTTTGCTTATTTTATAAAATATACTCGTATTAAAACATATTTTGTGACGGGGGATAGAAGTTATCCCTGGCAGGGATGTTAATATGAATTTATGAGAGAGGGATAACTTTCCAAAAGGGGGGAAATCCACACACACACCCGTTAATTCGCACCCTGGATCTATCCAACTCCGTCATCTGTATACTCAAACTGGAATAGGGTAAACATTGAAAAACTTGATTATCTTGGTTCTTTGTTCCTTCTTTCTTCAGAAACAGCAGTCTTTTTGTATATTTCTTCTGTTTTCAGGTGTTCGCACTCAGTCACTGCTGCCAATTAAATAGTTTTAAAACGATGCATGTCATTGACTACCGACCAATTAAAACAAACTGTGATTTTAACTTGCCTTTAACAAGCCAACGAACAATGTTATAGGCACCCTTTCATGCATATATGATGCGTTTATCAACGTACTTTCGAAACTGCGGTAAGAATGAAAATGTAAAAAATAATGACTTCAGTCCTCTTAAAAAATTCAATTCATTTATAACAATTTTCGAAATAAAAGCACGAAATCTTACACATTCCACAATACACCATTGTACCACAGTCTAGTATATACAGTCACGAAGTTCAGTACGTAGTAAATATGCATCCATAGATAGTTGCTAACCACTAGCATCGCTACTATCCACAGTGGGACGAATTGCGATTCTAGACGGAACAAAATCTGATATTGATAAATTCCTTTTGAATCGTTGAAAACAGCAAGATGAACGTTAATCATTATGACATTTGATGAAATATTTGTATGAGAATTATTATTTTAGTATAGAACGTCTAGTCTATTTGTTAAAAACATCATACAGTAATAGAAATTGCATACAACTAATGCGAATAAAAAATTAAAGTAAACAGAAATTATTTCACACACTACTAAGAAGAGAAAAGTAATTTATGTAGTAAATGTTACGACTCATGTTTAGAAATCTGAAGCGTCTGTTGTATCTCCAGAAGTGTCGGACCCGCTAGCGCTACTGTCGTCCTCATCTTGGGGTTGCAGTTAAGCACTCGCAGCTGGTACTTGTAGCAGTTCAATTACCTCAACTTACAGTTTTGATTTTCTTGAACTTTGATGTCGATTGATCTGGGATATGATTGGATCAGAAGATACTAACAACATGTGTAGGACACAGTCTAAGTTTCTCTCACGACGCGTGATCTAACCTGTACTTTCTTAAATCTTTGTGTCTTGCCTCTTGAGCATCTTCAGATAACATCCCAATAGGAAGTATCGCAGTTTCTGCAATTTTTCCTCCATTTATTTATCAGTATTTTATGCACGTTGGATGGCATGTAGTACAATGGATATAACTGTACATATAAATGGGCTGCATCATTGGTGTACTTCTCAAAAGCCTCAATATATATTGAATATCCACATGAAATGGTGCATAAAATTACAGAAAACCTGTGAACGAGGTTTTACTAATGCCCGTATTATTGGCTGTAATTTGTGAGTTTTCAAAAAACTGACCTGTAGTATTGCCATCATTTGATGTCCCAGGACCACCAGATTTCGGCTTGACAATAAGAAGCACTAATTGAGAGCGAAATCTATAAATAGTCACCTCTTTTTTAGCTGTAAAAATATCTTTGTTGTTGCCTCTGGCTTGCCAAGAACAATGTTTTTTAAGAAAATAATCCTTTTTACGGTGACACTGCATCCAACGTTTGTTAAAATTACTTTGAATATTTTTCAAAATATTACGAATGCACTTCTCACTGTTAGAATCACATGTGTCAATACATAATTTCTTCAAAACATATCTATATAGTTCATATAAGTCGCCACTTTTATTGGCAAGTATTGGAAATAGATCATGGCGCGAAATCACTGGTAGCGGTTCCGAGTCTGAAAAAAATTAACCACATGCAGAGCGGTCAGTAGGAACAAATGAAACTAGGTTAGTCTTAAAGTGCACACTTAAACCTACATTCTGACATAAAAATAAATGTGACTCTGTGTTACCCTGCTATTATAAGCCAACCTTTACTTTGATAAATAGTTTAAAAAAATCGTATTTGCCGCTCTTAAGTTAACAGGCCGTTTCTAAAAATTCAAAGTTATTATGAACATAAAATTTATATAATAATAATAATTATCTACCAACCTTGTTCTTCATTTTCCATTTCAGAATCACAAAATGTTTCACTCCCAGATCACAGAAAACAAGCTTGCTTCTTACACTATTTCAGCGTGGCTGAGCAATAAAACTGGTTGCGGAGGGGAATCCTCGTCAACATCATTGTGTGACGTCCGCATGTTTAATAGAGTTGGGCAACACGATTCTTTTTCAGAAGTCGATTCCAACGATTCAATCACACATTACGAATCGATTCTAACGATTCGTTCACGATTCTTCTCAGTCTGCGATTCCAACTATTCATTTGAATCGTCAACGAGTTCACGATTCTTCCCAGTCTGCGATTCCAACTATTCTTTTGAATCGTCGCAAGACACTTTCCTTTGCAAACCACGCGTAGAACAAAAACGTTCTACATCTCTCTCATAGATGGCATAAGAGGCGAGACATTGGATTGTCTCTTTCTCATTGGCTGGAACCATTCAGTATGAACTCCATTAGTCTACAAAATTACCCAAGATAATGTCTCTAAATTATAATTTATCAACTGAACCTTATTATAAAGTACATTTTTTGCATTACATCTCTATTTAACTATGCAAATTTCAGGTTTGTGTTCATTATTTTCCATACTTAACAAATGCAGTACATATTTTGATTTCACTCTCGCTCGGGAGCATTCGACACGGTTCGGAAATGTCCGTTGACAGGTTACATCAAACAACGAATAGAATCGTGGGTTACGATACCATGCCGATTCCTTAATATTCTTTTGAATGACGATTCGTTACGATTCGTTTGAACGACGATTCGTTACGATTCTTTTGAACGACGATTCGTTGATACCACGAATCGATTCTTACGATTCTTTATTATTAGTCGTTCGAATGAACGATTCGTTCACGAATCGACCCAACTCTAATGTTTAGTGTCAAAGCTTCTTTCTCATAGATAAGTATTCTGTGATTCATTAGCAACAACTTGAGATAGGACACGCATAAAAATGAGAACATGTGAAAATTGATTTTGTTCCGGCTAGAATCGGAATCCTTCCCTCCCACTGTGCTATCGCTTCATCACAGACAATGCGAAATAGTACCTGCACAGTCTATTGTTCCTAGTACCCTCATAAACTCAAGCTTCGTGACTGTATATATATATACTACACTGTGATTGTACTATATTAATCTCAAATGTTCACTTGTTTCTTTGCTAGCAGACCTAGGCCTTAATTCTCTCAAATATTTATCAACGAATTTTATATTACAGAAGACCTAGCTATGTACCAACAACCTCTGCTTTGACAAATAAATTATTGGAATGCACTCGTGTAATAAGATTCATTCATTTTTTGCGTGTAAATGATCTAGCCGAATAACACTCTTTGTGATAATTTAATTTCACTTATATTGATGTTTCTTGTTACAAGATACTAAATTATTTCTCCACTTTTGATCTCGAAACATATACCATGACAAAAATATTTATTCAGCTTAGCATGGTGATATTACTGTTCATAAATACATCGATGGCATGTTGTCGACAGCCATTATTAATGGAATTGCAAAAATACGTAAATATCAAAGGTACCGGTAATTTTTTAACGACATGGCAAATGATGTATAGCTGCTCTATAGTGTGATTAAAGTAAGTACAATCATGAATTTCACAATCCAATCCAGTTACTGTAAGCAGTAACATGAGCTGCTGCCAGGAAGCCGAAAGGAGAATAACAATGGCCAAGGAAGCTTTTAATAGAAAAGGGAGCATCTTGTGCGGACCTCCGGAAAAGGAACTGGAGAAGAGACTAGTGAAGTGGTTTGTGTGGAGTGTGGTATTATATGAAGCAGAAACATGGACATTACGACGAAGAAAAGAGAAGCGATTAGAAGCTTTTAATTGTAGATATGGAGAAGAATGGAGCGTGTGAAGTGGAGAGGCAGAATAAGAAATGAAGCTGTGTTGGAAAGAGTGGGTGAAGAAAGAATGATGCTGAAACTGATCAGGAAGAGAAAAAGGAATTGGTTGAGCACTGCCTGAGAAGAAATTGTCTATTGAAGGGTGCACTGGAAGGAATGGTGAACGGGAGAAGAGTTCGCGGCAGAAGAAGATATCAGATGATAGACGACATTAAGGTATATGGATCATATGCGGAGACACAAAGATTGGAAAATGCTGGGTTTGGAGTAGAAAACTGAGAATGAATGAATCCAATCAATTATTAAGACATAGGCTTATTGACTCTCATGAACTCTTATGATGTTAATTATTAGATTAATATAACTAAAAGGGGAAAATATGTCCGTTTTCCCTTACTCGGTGGAGATAATCTCCATCCCCTACCAGAAATCAATCCTTATCTACTCGATCTGCAACTCAAAATATTGCGATTTTGCGAAGGTCGCCATTTGATAACAAAGTTATTGACTCTTTCTCGCGAAGTCTTAATTTATGCCCGTTCTCAACTCGTACATCTCGTGCATGCGCATATTCTCACAAAGGTCCTTACAAAAGTTGTAGCGGTTACTAAGGGAACGGCGTAATAGCAGACACGAACATAGAGTTTTTTTTTTTTAAGGAAGAACAAAATTAGAGCTACTATTTGCATGCAATGAAGCCAAAACGTAACACCGACAAACTACTTTTATTTCGCTCCGGAATAAAGTAAAACCTGCAATACTTATTACTTTGTGTAATATTAGGCATGCATCGAGCCCGAGTACCTTCGATTCAGCGGCAAACGATAACCACTAGATTCTCGCGTTCGAATCCGAAATAAAAAATAGTATGATTAGTATTTATTTATTTAACCTGGTAGAGATAAGCCCGCCAGGCCTTCTCTGCCCCTCAACCAGGGGATTACAACTAAATTATGAAGAATAAAATTACATTTAATATTAAATTTACAATTACAATTACAATAAAAATTAAAGTACCACAAGATTACCTGATTAATGAAAGCTAGACAATTTATCATAGAAGTTAAGAACAAAGAATATTTTTGTATTTACTGAATTACAAATTTAACCTACAATAACAAAATTCTATAGTGATGAAATTACCATATATTGAGATATTTTGTGATAGATTAAGAGAACTATTTATAAGAAACCATGTCTGAACGAGTCTCAATTACTGACCAAGTGCCTAGTAAGTTTGCGTTTGAATTCAGTTTTATTAATCTACTCCACTTTTCAATAGCAGCGATATGCTTACTGCCTTCTTTGAACTTCTGTTTATACAAGACGTCACCAGTAACGGAACGCGATCGGATTATAACTACTTCGATCTATTATTATTCAGATCAATAAGTTACTGCACAACTACACATAACTATACTGTACTTAATTAAATGTAACCTAAATAATACTCTTTCATTACAGAACATAAAAATAATACTGATTGTTGCGGTTTTTTTTTTTTACGATTATCTGCATGATATTATCAAGACATCGTGCTTTAGCACATTACTGTTGCCAACATATCGCCCTACATTCTCGCTAACTTTTCAACAAAAAGTAGCTAAATCTCTCCAAAGTTTGTTACAAAATCCCCAGAAATGTTGCTAAAAATTAATAATAAATATCACTAAATAAAAATAAGAAAAACATACATATGCGGAGAAAAATATAATTTCTTCGTCGTCACCCTCTTTTGCGGAGTCTGGGTGTGTTGTTGACGGCTGTAATGTTGAGGTGGAACAGCTGACTGTGAATACACTGCACTTGATCCAGTCATTGACACTACACTTTATGGCAAATTGTAAGTGTGGAAATTTTCAACCAAGCGTTTGACCACAATTTTTTTTTTGTGAAATCTAACATTTTTTAAATCTTATATATTAAAATATATTAAAACCAGCAAAAATTACAGTCTAATTTGCTTACACGAACTGTCGGCACGAAATTCCAAAACTCAATTGCCACAGGTCGGTTCGCAGTGGAAAATCTCCGCGTTGCGGGGAAGATCCAAGAATTAGTTGGAGCTCACGACTCGTCACGTGACAATCAAAGTTGCCACCGTTTATGGGTGTTGGAGAAGTAGCATTGAGAGAGACCTAACCCGTAAGAATCATTGAATCAGCATCTTTCACCCTGATCACTGATCACAATTATATGAGATCAGGGCTTTCAGGTATAAATCATTAGACTACTCAACATGCACCCATGCCTCTTCTAAAACTAAAAAGTGCATGACTTCAGTTGAATGTTTTAACTTAAAAGAAAGAAAATAGTGGAAGAATATAAAAATTAACAGAAAAGTCGCTAATCGTATTTTACAAAATTTGTCGCCGAGATTGATTCAAAAGTCCCTAGATTTAGAGACTTACCGCTAAATATGGCAACACTAATAATGCCTTTCTATGTATGCAATGAATTGCAACTAATTCATCTGATGATTCATTAACGGATTTTAGAAATCGTCGTAATGTGGCTACGATGCCATTATGTTTCCCTATCATTGTAGGGGTGCCATCAGTGGCTATACGGATCAATTTTTCCCAGAGTAATTCATATTTTGTCATAACCTCAAAGACAGCTTGGAAAATATAATTTCCCCTTGTATTGCCTCTCAAAGATACAAACTCAAGAAAATCTCCAAATATGTTGAGTTCAGAATCCACAACCCGTAGAAAGATGGCTAATTACGCAGTGTCTTTTGTATCTTTTCGTCGATAGCTAAAGAGTACCACATCAACTCTCTCATTTTTACTTCTTGCTGATCTCAACGTCCTTAGCTATTTCCATAATTTTGTCTGTGATAGTTCGCCGAGAGAGACTTATTGATTTAAATACTTCAGTTTTTTCTGGACAAAGACGCTCATAGACAATCTTCAAACATCTATACTAATAATAAATCTGTAGCCAAAATTTTTCTGGTAATTTTCGATTTTCCAAAAATAATTGTTGTTAACATGTATAATTATCCATCCTGAAACCGAAAATCGCTTTTTCGAAATTTTTGTTTGTATGTCTGTCAGTCTGTATGTCTGGATGTTTGTTACCTTTTCACGCGATAATGGCTGAACGGATTTCGAAGAAAATTGGAATATAAATTAAGTTCGTTATAACTTAGATTTTAGGCTATATGGCATTCAAAATACTTTATTTAAAAGGGGGGTTATAAGAGGGCCTGAATTAAATAAATCGAAATATCTCGCTTATTATTGGTTTTTGTGAAAAATGTTACATAACAAACGTTTCTTTAAAAATGATATCCGATAAGTTTTATTCTTTACAAAATTTTGATAGGACTGAAATTTAAGGATATACAAGACTTTTAAAATAACATTATAATAGATTTTCACCGCCGCCTCAGATTATAGCGTTGTTGTTCCTGCAGTAACTCCTATGTGCAAAATATAAAATTTTTGAGTAGGAAGAAAAAACACATTTATTCATTCCATGGCAATGGTACATAGGAGATCGTGAATTCTTACATTTTCGAAACAAATAAATATAATTACATATCACTATATATGCTGTATCACTATTTAAGTTATACGAAGGGTTCAGAACCATAGTGGGCCAAGCGCCATTTACTGAAGACGTAGAAAACAATGATTAAAATTAAGTTATTACCATAATTCAATGGAAACATATAGCAAGTAATATGAAATATATACACATTAAAAGTAAATGATAAGTCAATCTTCATTATACTATGGTTGCATGTAATAACAATTGAGAAAAATATTAAAGGAATTGTCATTGCACCAAATGAGTGATCTCTGGATCAAAATGATCACATTTTAATTTTTTAATACAATTTAGATTAAGTAACATATTAAATTATTTATTCTTCTATCAAACACGAATGTTCCTTAGATCAAACGTCCTATTTTAATTATGTAATTATTTTATATTTATTTCTAACGGGTGCAGCGGAGCGCACGAGTATGGCTAGTTCTCTAATAAAATATTCTCTTACTGGTGGTTGCCTAGTAAAGGTAGGCAAGTCGTGGTAGTGGTGGAAGGGGTTACAACACGGACAAAAGGGAGAGAACACAATGAGGTACTTTTCCCCATGACTAATCTAATACATTATCAACATCAGTATAATCACTGTATTGTATAAGACTGAACTTTTTGGCCCTGGCAGGAGAGTTATGGGAGAGTGGAATGTGGTAGGTGTGAGATGATCATATCTGGTCTATAGGATTGATGTAAGCCATTCAGCGTGTGTATTATTATAAAGAATGAAAATTTTTGGTTATAGACTCGGTAATATCTCTATACATAATATTGTTACACGCAAACTTGTGTATCATGGAAAATCGAACTACAGAAATTTGACAAATACCTATATAACTGATGCAAATTCAAATTCAAATTCGAATTTATTCACAATTTACAATTGAAGTGGTACATTTGAATAGATACCCGAAACGAGCATATGCACGTGCTCGGGTACAGTCCAGTAGTCTCTACATAAATTTTACAGATATCAATAATAATGTTGATGATAGAAATAATAATAACAATAATAATAATAATAATAATAATAATAATAATAATAATAATAACTGTGACGGAGATAATACAAAGATAGTAATACAAATTAATTAATTAATTAATAATAATAATAAAACAAAATATTAACAATAATAAAATAAATACTAAGACAGATAATAGTACATTATGCAACGAGCCTATAATGGTAGTAATTAAGACGCAAGTATGATTTTTTATGAAACGAGCGCAAGCGAGTTTCATAATTTTCATACGAGCGTCTTAATTACCATTATAGGCAAGTTTCATACGACTTTTTATGCTCGACCATATTTCTAACTTGAAAGTATTCAAAATTATGGTTATGAGCGAACTGACCTGAATTGTGAGATGTGGGCAGACGCGAAAGTATTGATCTTTTGCGAGGCCGAATTTCATTGACCTTGGCACACAATAAGATGAAAATTACTCTGGTATAAACTGAAAATTGATTTAGAATTGAAAAACGAGATGACAAATTGAATTTATTTGAATATTATTTACAATTAACTCTAATTATTATAGTAACAGAACATAACCTTCTACGACAGTATTGGATTTCGAGCCTCCGTGACTTTTCGCTAATTCTCTTTCGATTGCATATCCGAGAATAATCGATACTTGCGGTTTTATAACGGTACAAAGCTGACTTGTCATTGGCTGAGGTTTTATAACGGTACAAAGCTGACTTGTCATTGGCTGAACACCTGTACTTAAATGAGTAGGTGTACTTTAATGACATGCATTAAAGGACTGCTACCAGGTGTATAATTACTACATTTCGGCATGGTCGAGCATAAAATAAAGTATATAACCACTTAGCGAGAGTTGACACAATTTAAATAAGCATATAATAACCAGAAAAAAAACGAAACTCTAAAATCAGCAAAAAAGTTCGTCGTATCGCAGACGACCGCAACCGCCGTATTGACATTGTGTTATGCATTATTGGTAGTAGGGGGGGGGGGCCGAAGGTCTACATCCTGACGTTCTCTTCGAATCTTTTCATACAATCATGGGAAGTTAATGCTGAAAAACAAAGTGTCTACAAGTCAAACTGTTCATTATTCCCAGGATAAATATAAATAATATTGATATATACTGTATTAATCAAGTTTCAGTTATAACTTAGATCTCCCCTTTTGTGCAAGAGGTATCATATCAAAATATTTTATGAATGGCGGGGAAAATATAAATTTCAAAAACTCTCTTGTGACAAAGATAGTGACAAGTACAATCAAGTGTATCTGTGGCGATGCTAAGAAATCATTTATTGGAAATATACATTGTTATTAATTAAGAAAATGATCTATTTATACTTATTACAATGTTTTTTCTTATAGGTTACATGCATCAGATTACTACAATTATGCAACGAGCCTATAATGAAGGTAATTAAGAAGTGAGTATGGATATTTATGAAACGAGCGCAAGCGAGTTTCATAATTTTCATACGAGCTTCTTAATTACCATCATAGGCGAGTTTCATACGACCTTTTATGCTCGACCATATTTCTAACTTGATATTATTAATTTTTGAGCAATGTCCCGTATGTTGCGAGATGTGCGCAGACGCGAAAGTATTGATTTTTTGCGAGGAACAGATGTCCACATTGACCTTGCTAGGCCATAAGAACCTACAGAGATATCATTGAAATTAAATTAGACTATGAAAAACGAGATGACAAATTGAATTTATTTGAATATTATTTACAATTAACGCTAATTATTATAGTAACAGAATATAACCTTCTGCGACAGTATTGGATTTCCAGCCTCCGTGACTTTCGCTAATTCTCTTTCGATTGCATATCCGAGAATAATCGATATTTGCGGTTTTATAACGGTAGAAAGCTGACCTGTCATTGGCTGAACAGTTGTAACCTGAGTCTTCATTGGCTGAAAGACCTGACCTTTAATGAGTAGGTGTACTTTAATGACATGCATTAAAGGTCTGCTACCAGGTGTATAATTATTACATTTCGGCATGGTCGAGCATAAAAATACAATAAATATTAGTAACATATAATGCTAGTAATACTTAAAATAATAATAAAATTTAACAAATATCATACAAACATTTTCACTTTATTTTTAAACTTAAGCATGTGTAAATTGCTTAGGTCTGGATTATTTTCCAATACTGAATTGTATAGTCTTGGTCCATAATTCCATAATGCGATATCGGAATTAAGCTTTATGTGGTATCATATCTTCCTAGGAATTTAAGTTGTTGAGACTTCTTGGCTGTCACAGAAACGGTCGCGATTCGAGCCCTGATCAGACATAGAAATTTCATTGCAAATCCATAGTGACACTTGAGATGGACAAATTCGTACTTGATGTGTACTTGAGGTTCTCTCGTTTCCCTACGTCAGATACAACTTCAGTGTACCTCACCCCTATTCCATTATCGTTCCACATCATTCTCAGTATATTAAAGACGAGGATGTAATTTTAAAGGGGGAGGAATTATATAGGCCTACTATATTATGTCACTGTACTTTTAATATTCAAAATGGGAAATTAATTTGTGCGAGATCGTGCGTATTTGCTTGTTTTCCGCACAGAACCAATACGCGGTAAGTGTGAAATACCACATTCAGTATTCCCAACGTAACACACACAACAATTTCCCTCTTCTTACCGCTTAAGCGCGACATTCATTTTACTGCTTTAGGCTTTTAACATATAATTTTTAGAGACGTTTAACATAGTAATAATTATAAATTGGAAACTTACCACTGCAATTTCACCTAAATTGCAATGTTAATTATTGTTTTTAAATATTTGCAAAAATTAAGTAAAGTCTACTACTCCACGAAACTTACTGCATTCCTGATACAAGTAACATTAAGGAAGCCGTGAAAAAATCAACAAGATTCCAGATGCCGATGTTATTACTGCAATATGTTATATAAATAATACTGTTAAAATATTAAAATGAAAAATAAATCATTACATAACCTTACCGTTTGTTTTAAGTTCGCATTTATAGACTGGGGGGAAAAAAGACAGACGTATATCACGGCCTGCTGGAGTATAGTAAACACAGAAAACATTAGCAACAATGTTGAAGAAAAGATATTTTGTTTTCTGAAGTTGCCGTCATTAAACAGAAACCAAGATGGAGATTTCATTGCAACTAATTAGAAATTCGTCTTTCAGGTATGTAATAAACGATCTTCGCACAAAATAATGTACGATACACGAGCGGTATGTTTGTTTTCATGTTCTCGGAAATTAAAAAAGCTCAACAACGTTTCGCTTTTTCATTCTTTTCCTCGAACATGAAAACTTCAACATACCGCTCTTGTAACGTATATCACTATTACGATCATGTGATTGTCTTCTGATCGCAGAATGGAAATTCGATGAGCAAACTGAGAAGTTCCAGGCTTTGTACGAATGAAATGCTACTTACATTTTGTGGTTGAGAGTCCGGATTTTATGTAATTATGTGAAAAAAAAAAAAAAAAACTAAGGTACTTTGTATGGAGTGTGACATTGTATAGGACAGAAACATGGACATTACGACGAAGTGAAGAGAAGCGAATAGAAGCATTTGGAATGAGGATATGGAGAAGAATGAAACGTGTGAAGTGGACAGACAGAATAAGATATCTGGCTGTGTTGGAAAGAGTGGGTGAAGAAAGAATGGTGCTGAAACTGATCAGGAAGAGGAAAAAGAATTGGTTGGGTCATTGGCTGAAAAGAAACTGCCTACTGAAGGATGCACTGGAAGGAATGCTGAACGAGAGAACAGTTCGGGATAGAAGAAGATATCAGATGATAGACAACATTAAGATACGTGGTACAGTCATTAAGTTCTAATACTGAGCGCATAGTGGCGTTGTGGTGCACTATAGCGCATAGGTGGCGCCATGGTATGATACCTTGTCAGTTAGTCTCTCGACCCAACAAGAGACAGTTGAGTGCATGCACTGTAAGCAGAACTACGGTCTTTGTTGTGACGGTGATTTGAATGCGCACGTCGGAACCCGGGATGTCACAGTTTGAGCAACGGGCAAACATCAAGTTCTGCCAGAAATTAGGCAAAACTGCTGCCGAAACGTTTCAAATGATGCAGAAAGTTTACGGTGGGGACACTGAGTCGCAGTGTTGTGTTTAGGTGGCACCGACGTTTTTTGCAAGGAAGAGACAGTTTGGAAGATGATGTGCGTACTGGTCGGCCACAAACAATTCGAACTGAACGCAAGATCCAAGAAGTTGCAACGTTGGTGCGTGCTAACCGCTTCCAATCGGTAGATGATATCGCAGCAACAGTAGGGGTCAGCCATGGTACTTGCTACAAAATTCTGTCTGATGACCTGAACATGTCTCGTGTTACCCAGCACAGTGTGCCACGAATCCTGTCGCAAGACCAACGTGATGATCGCATGACGATTTGTGGTGACCTCATCAGTAGTGCTGACGATGATCCCACGTTTCTCAACCGGATAATAACTGGAGACGAAACTTGGTGTTTCCTTTACGATCCGCAACTGAAACGACAATCCGCCACCTGGAAAACGCCGTTATCACCACGACAGAAAAAACCGCGACAAGACAGGTCAAAAGGCAAGGTGATGCTTGAACTGTTTTTTGATTCAAATGGAATTGTTCACATGGAATTCATTCCAGAAGGTGCAACTGTGAACAAAATCCGCTACAAAGAGATCCTTGGCCGTTTAAGAGATTCAATTCGCCGTAAGCGACCTGAGCTATGGCGTACAAAGAATTGGCTGTTGCTACATGACAACGCCCCTGCACATCGCTCTGTCCTTGTCCGAGAGGAACTTGCAAGACAACAGGTAACAGTTCTTCCACACCCTCCGTACTCACCTGATCTCGCACCATGCGATTTTTTTCTCTTTCCTCCCATGAAAGCAACCCTACGTGGGCCTAGATTTCATTCTTCCGAAGAGGTCATGACTGCCACAAGAGAAGCCATACGGGACCTTCCTGCCAACATCTTTCAACGGTGCTTCCAGCAGCTATACCAACGTTGGCAAACGTGCATAACGGCCAACGGAGGCTGTTTTGAGGGAGGATGTGGTTCTGTTTAAATGTACTCCGTGTTATGCGGCATCTTGTGATACATCCAGATTCTTGTGGGAGCCTACCCTCCAGGCGTCAAGTCTTAGAACTTAATGACTGTACCACGTATATGGATCATATGAGGAGACAAAGAGGAAGATAGAAAATAGGAAAGATTGAAGAATGCTGGGTTTCCAGTGAAAACCTGCCCTTGGGCAGAAACTGAATGAGTAGGTCGTTGAAATGAAACTCGGCATCGTTAATAGAAGGAAGGAATTAAACTTCCTGTTGAATACTGGCCACGTGACAACAAGTGACTGATACCTGTTTCATAGAATCTTTGTGGCCTGCAGGTAAACCAATGCTTCACAGCATCGTCAAGTTTAATTGCAGTTTCCTTCAGGCTTTTCATCAAACTTACAAAAATGTGGAACTCTCATGGAGATGAGTCTGCGCTGCAGGGGCGATGTTGATCCGACAGTGTGAGCTCGAACATTTTCACTCTTCTTGTGAAAAGATAGTTTAATTCTTACTAAATTCTTTAATTCTTCTTTTGTCTAGTCCACACCTGTGGAGTAACGGTCAGCGCGTCTGGCTGCGAAACCAGGCGGCCCGGGTTCGAATCCCGGTCGGGGCAAGTTACCTGGTTGAGGTTTTTTCCGGGGTTTTCCCTCAACCCAATACGAGCAAATGCTGGGTAACTTTCGGTGCTGGACCCCGGACTCATTTCACCGGCATTATCACCTTCATTTCATTCAGACGCTAAATAACCTGAGATGTTGATACAGCGTCGTAAAATAACCCAATTAAAAAAAATTCTTTTGTCTAAGACAGGCATGTCAAAACCCTGCACATCGTGCAGTCGCGCACATTGTGCACTAGTCTACGTGCAACGTGCAGTTCCTATTCCCCTACCTGGAGGGAGTGAATCGGCTTGGAGGGGAACGCGACAGGGCTGTACATTACCTGTAGTAGCAGATCAGCTTTTGTTTCAGTAACACAGATCAGTACGGGTGCTCATTGAGCTGTGATTTGAATGCGTTATGGAAAATAAAGTGAGGAGTCCACAGATATAACGAAGAAGAGGAATCACGAATCATATAACATAACTGTTACGATGTTTTCCTCAGCCAATAGTAATTATTTTAAAATGAAAGGCTTTCATCATATCATGTGGACCTAATAGTGATATGAGAATTTAAATCATATTAGTAAAGTTCTCAAAATATGATATTCGCCTGCTCTTATTTCTTAATTAGTACTCTCATGGCAAGAGAAATATGAAAATGATGTTGTTTTAGAATCTGTACTAACACAGCCATAATTGGTTACACGACTTACAACTTTTATTTGATAAGCTGATAAGTGATGAGAATGTAGTGAGTAATACATGTGAGGCTCTTGAGGTTGTAAGGGAAGGAAGAAAGCAACTATTTGTAAGGCGGAGAAATTTTCTGGAAAAATAATACATAATGGCGAATTTTTCACCTCACGTTACTATATTATCTAATATACTTACGTTAATAAATCTTTAAACCTGACATAAAGAAAATGTTCTCGCTTCACAGCTTGTGAAGTAATCTTTTAACTCAATTCAGTAACGTTCCCAACTTGCTAATACTTGCTCTCAACGTTTTCCAAATAAACTATATATAAATTTAAATTCAAGATTAATTTATCCAATTTATTAATAATAATGTGAATTTATATTAATATACAGCAAGGAAATGATTCCAGTATAAAAGCCTCACAATGTCCTATTGCATGTAATTGGGAGTAAAATATTTTCTTTAACATTTGTGCACCAATGGACCCAATAATGCTTGAGGAACAATGAAAGGGTATTACTTTGAAATAATCAGTACCTACTACGTAAAATGAAATATTGTGTTCATTTTTTGTTGTTTCGAAATTAATGCAATATTTACATTTTCTTCAAATACTGTACTGTATACTAATCATGTAAATAAATGATTCTTTACAATCGACTGCATTGTGAATTGTAACTGTAAGTCTATTGTTTCTGGTGTTACAATTATTATCAAATATAGACACAGAAAATAAATGTGTTTTTCCTTCTGCTAAGTGTGTTTATAATATCCAAATGTCAATTTAATTGAACACTAGAAGCGCAGAATAGATTCTTGTACAGGGACATCATTTTATTTTTACTAACATTTTTAATATTAACCTGTCTATACCTTTAGAGAACCGGAAACACCGCTTGCTCCCCCCTCCAAGACTGGAGTTCGATGATACTGGCGTAAAACACAAACAAATCACTTTACTAGGTATAGGAGGGAAGAAAAGTACTTCATCCATTTACGTAAACTAGGAAATATCGCGATTTTGAGTTTGATAATTTTTATTAGGTTTTTCTTTAATCAAAGTACAGTACTGTATTAAGAATAAGTGTTTTTACTCACGAAGTGAGTTATTCATGCGAACGTATTCATTATACAGTGTATATTATACTGTCTACAGCACATTAGCGTACAATATAGAGAAAGAAGTTAAATTGAAAAATAATCATAATATGGATATTTAAACACAATTTTGAAAATGGTGGCCGTTCATTTCGATACAGGCTTCAGTTCTTTTGTGCATATTATCGCACTATAGACTATTGCATCTAATTCCAATTACCAGTTTCGTCCTTCGTACTAGTAACTCATGTTGAAATAATTCTGTACCTACTCTATAAAAGAGTACCTTACGTATTGAAAATTCAGTCTTCACTTCTGCCCGACCCGCACAGATAAAATTACTCAGACATGCTATCTACTGTCCGTCCAAGTGGTTATGTCGCAGGATCCTAGAAAGGGGGAAAATCACGTGACAGTTAATTACTTAACGAGGCCCTTTTATTTAAGTTATTTTAAACAGTTGTATAATATTACGTAAACGTCCAGTTCCTAACAGAAATTAATGTTTTCAGAAAAGAGCTAAGACAGCCCAGCTTTTACAGAGGGGCGAGCAGAAGCAGTTGGGGGAAATCGGGATGCGACGTAGGCAAACGGACAGTACCTGTGCGAAAATATGATTCAATATTGAAAGCTCTTTCGTCACTGGAAAACGCGAACATATTTCTGGAACGTACTATACTCAGTAACTCAGTACTGCTTACTATCTGCGGTCTTGGCTCTGTGTGGAGTTGGAACTTCATTAGTAGAAGGGGTGGGAGTGAAGTACATTAAAAACTCAGGTACAATAAAAATTGAAGTAAAAATAAAATGATGTCCCTGTACATCCCACCCGCTAAGAACTGGTAAGAGCAACACGTGAATGACGCAATCTGCACAGACCGGCGTTCCGGTCACATACACTGCACTTTCAGTGTCTGATTTTTGACATGCCTGGTCTAAGATGGCCATGTCCAAGTGTGTTTGCATAGCCTTGCGCATTGTTCATTTGTTCACGCCCTAGTAATTCCTCCAGCATTGGATCTCGATTATTGAAAAAGAAAAGAGGATATAACATACCCTAGATTTTCTTACAGCTTGAACATTTGGGGAGAGGAGATTATACATATCATATCCATTCCACCGAGGGGGGTGCGACCCAAAACGATGGCCTAGGACACGGCAACTGACACAGTGTGATGGAGGAACTGATCACCGTCCGCCTGACATCGTTTAATAATCTGGGACCTTGACTCATGCTATGATAAAAAGCTGCATTGGTTTTACATTTTGGTTCAGACAAACGCAGAGAATTCATATTTTTAGTTCTATATTTATGTATATACTTTTCAAAGTTATTAAAATTTCTATGAAAATATTTTAATAAAATAAAATAATACATTTGTTTAATGTTGAAAACTTTGAAATGTTTAAACAATTCATTTGGGTAATCTTTCTGATTTTTAAAACAAATGTTTAATACTTTTTTCTGTAGTAAAATTAACGGATAAAGGGTGGATTTATAAAGTTCTACCCCAACCTATAATACCATACATAAATATAGATTGAAATATGCTAAATAAATTACACGCAAACAGTTAATTGACAAAATATTTCTTAGAATAACAAAGTAACTTAATTTTTTACGTAATTTATTACAAATATAATGAATATGATTATTCCATTTTAAATGATTATCAATAATTATTATGAACCTCATTAACTTCATTAATAACTGAACAATTGCAATTTATATCGGAACAATCAGAATTATGCATTTTAATTTGTAGTATAAATGAAATTGGTTTATTACCTTTATTATTTAAAGAAAATGGGATAGCTATTGTTTTATCTTTATTAATTACTAGTAAATTTAAATCGAACCGTTTTTTTTATTAAATTTAAGTCGCAATTTGCATTATAATAAGCATCAGTCCAAGTTTTTCTACTAAAATGTAAAACAGTATCATCAGCATAAGAATATAAATCACCTTCATATTCTTTAAGGTCTATCATTGAAAGGTTATTTATATATATTAAAAATAATACAATATAATTTCCTTCACACCCTTTATTTAACGTGACTATAGAATTACGACCGGATTGAAGAGTAATTCAAGTAAAGAGCTGATCCCTAACCGTATGATTTCACCCACCTTCTACACGAATATCGATAACTTCTAGTTCCACCATAACCTCAATTTCTTCAAAACTTCCACCATCTTGTTGGCAGATCATTATCTGTAAGTACGACTCTCTATATGGCACAGGCAGCCATATTTCCGCTTCAGTTGGTGCTCGCGAGCAAAATTGTCGTTTCCAAACGTGACCATTGAACCGTTAACAATCGCGATAGGCCCCCCAGTATATTTCTCTACTCTTTTATTAACCGGGCATCATCGACCGTTAAGAGCTATTTTTCATTCAGTTTTATCGGCAGCACGATGCATGGCCAGGCAGTGATAACCATTGTTAAGCTGTGAAATATCATCCTTTACAACAGCACAAAACGGAATGCGATTTTATGGAATCTAATAATTTTAAATACTACTTCATTTCTCAAAAGATTTAATGTAAGAGTGTCATGTTCAGTTTGAGTAATTTATTTACATACGAGTATATAAAAGTACCTACGTGAATAATAAGGCAGTTTTATTACTAACATTCAATTTCAATTTCAATTTTCAATTTTATTTATTTCAAATATACAGAATAAAGAAATATAATTACAAAACAAACAAAGAGAAATACAAATAAAATAATACAAGCAATATAAAAAGAAGATACAGTAGTATTAACAAAATTTGAGACCGAATGAGCAGCGCTCGTGCTCGGTCGCAGTTCAGATATAATATTAAAATAAAAAATAATAATAATAAAAATAATAATAATAAAATAGGAACTAAAATATAATTACAGCGGCAATGGAATTATATAATATAATATTAACACTATAGAAGAATAATATCGCACGTGAAAAGTAGGACTAATATATATTTCAAAATTATAGAATACAAATATAATATAGGTTGATTAATTCATACACATATGCTATAAATTTATTTAATCAAATTGAAAATATTAACACGTTTCTAATTTTCTTGTTATATGTTAGTGGGTTACATGTTAGAAGTTCTGGGTGTAATTTAGTTAAAGCATTGTACAACCGAGGGCCAAAATTTATGCTATGCTTTAGACCAGCAGATATGAGACATTTAGGTTCTACTAATGTTGAATTAATATTTCGTCTTGTGTCATAATTGTGTGTCTGTAATACAAACTTATTACGATTTTTATGATAAAATTTTAACAGCGTATACTTATAAATTTGTTCAATATTAAGTACATTAAATTCAGAATAAATTAATTTAGTTGGATAATCGAAACGTTTCTTCAAACAAATTTTAATTATTCGTTTTTGTAGTAAATTTAACGGACTAAGATTAATTTTTGTACTTCCACCCCAAACAATTATACCATATTGAATGATAGACTGAATAATGGCCAAATAAACATTTCGTAGAACTCTAATAGGTAAGTAGCATCGAAGATTAACGAATTTATAAATTGTTTTACGAAGCCTCTTACAAAGATAAGTAATGTGATGAGGCCATTTTAAATTCTGATCAATAATGATACCCAGATATTTGACATACGTGGCTTCTTTCAAAGGTGGACATTTACAACTTTTGGGGTCTAACCAATTTTCACTGTGTATTATTAGTCTATATTTATCGCTAAATTTTAAATTTTGAACACTGGCAGCTGTTAACGAAAAAGGAACTAAAGTTGATTTAGATATATCTAAAGAAAGGAAGTTGGAATTAAGCCATTTACTGCAAACATTGGTTTTCTCTCATTTTAATATAAGGCCTTTATTAAATCATTGTATTCATATAGCCTACGTAGATGTTTATTACTTGTACACCCACAAAAATATAACTTTCTTCATATTATTGAAAATCTATCCTGTCGACAATAACCTTTCTGTTACAGGGAGACCTTACAACTTATCCTAAGAGTATAGAACCAGTCTCGAAATCTTGAGACTTAGCTTAAGTCCATGTTAACTTTTTAAGCCAATCGCTAAGCTTATTGATCCTCAATTGGCCAACGACAGTCGGACTACTTTGATAGGCCTAGTTTTTATGTTGCTGAAAACTGATAATTATGTGATACCCTTTTTTAAGGAAATCTATTCTTTCTCTCTAACATAGTGGAAAGTTTAAGATGAAATTCGAGCAAACATACAGGATCTACATGAAACTGTCATTCTCATTAATGATATCAATTATGTTATTAATTATATTACCTATAATGACTTCGTAATGAAATATATGTTTCCCAAGAAACTAGTTCGATTAATTAAAATGTGTCTTAGTGAAACTTACAGCATAGTCCGTATAGGCCAGTTTCTATCTGATGCTTTTCCAATTCACTGCGGGCTAAAGCAATGGAGATGCACTATCACCTTTACTTTTTAACTCCCCTCTAGAATATGCCATTAGGAAAGTTCAGGATAACAGAAAGGGTTTGGAATTGAACGGGTTACATCAGCTTCTTATCTATGCGGATGTCGTGAATATGTTAGGAGGAAATCCACAAACGATTACGGAAAACACGGGAATTTTACTGGAAGCAAGTAAAGAGATAGGTTTGGAAGTAAATCCCGAAAAGACTAAGTGTATGATTATGTCTCGTTACCAGAATATTGTACGAAATGGAACTATAAAAATTGGAGATTTATCCTTCTAAGAGGTGGAAAAATTCAAATATCTGGGAGCAACAGTAACAAATATAAATGACACTCGGGAGGAAATTAAACGCAGAATAAATATGGGAAATGCGTGTTATTATTCGGTTGAGAAGCTCTTATCATCCAGTCTGCTGTCAAAAAATCTGAAAGTTAGAATTTATAAAACAGTAATATTACCGGTTTTTCTTTATGGCTGTGAAACTTGAAATCTCACTTTGAGAGAGGAACAGAGATTAAGGGTGTTTGAAATAAGGCTCTTAGGAAAATATTTGGGGCTAAGAGGGATGAAGTTACAGAAGAATGGAGAAAGTTACACAACGCGGAACTGCATGCATTGCATTCTTCACCTGACATAATTAGGAACATTAATTCCAGACGTTTGAGATGGGCAGGGCATGTAGCACGTATGGGCAAATCCAGAAATGCACATAGAGTGTTAATTGGGAGGCCGGAGGGAGAAAGACCTTTGGGGAGGCCGAGACATAGGTGGGAGGATGATATTAAAATGTATTTGAGGGAGGTGGGATATGATGGTAGAGACTGGACTAATGTTGCTCAGGATAGGGACCGATGACGGGCTTATGTGAGGGTGGCAATGAACCTCCGGGTTCCTTAAAAACCAGTAAGTAAGTTAGTTTAACATACAAATAATTAATACCGTCTTCAAAATAAATCATTATACAGTATAAATATTTGACTCGGGTTTGTTGAAGGACGTAAGTCAGGGAAAATAAATTTGTGGGAAATTTTAAAAAACTGGTTTAAAAGAAAACTATTTAGAAATTTATAATAACGGACATGTAGACTGATAATCTAGTTGTTGGTTTTTAAAATAATTATGCGCGGATACTTAAAGAATATTGAGTGAATTGTGTATATTATTGTCAAAAGAGGATGTATTTGTTGGACCTCAAATTAGAGAACTAATGCAAGATGAACACTTTGACAGAACGTTGAGTGAATTTATCGAAAAAATCGATCCGCAAATAACAATTGTTTCAGCCTATTTCAGAGAACCTATGTTAGTACTTACATACTTACTTACAAATGGCTTTTAAGGAACCCGAAGGTTCATTGCCGCCCTCACATAAGCCCGCCATCGGTCCCTATCCTGTGCAAGATTAATCCAGTCTCTATCATCACACCCCACCTCCCTCAAATCCATTTTAATATTATCCTCCCATCTACGTCTCGGCCTCCCTAAAGGTCTTTTTCCCTTCGGTCTCCCAACTAACACTCTATATGCATTTCTGGATTCGCCCATACGTGCTACATGCCCTGCCCATCTCAAACGTCTGGATTTCAAGTTCCTAATTATGTCAGGTGAAGAATATAATGCGTGCAGTTCTGTGTTGTGTAACTTTCTCCATTCTCCTGTAACTTCATCCCGCTTAGCCCCAAATATTTTCCTAAGCACCTTATTCTCAAACACCCTTAACCTATGTTCCTCTCTCAGAGTGAGAGTCCAAGTTTCACAGCCATATAGAAGAACCGGTAATATAACTGTTTTATAAATTCTAACTTTCAGATTTTTGGACAGCAGACTGGATGATAAGAGCTTCTCAACCGAATAATAACACGCATTTCCCATATTTATTCTGCGTTTAATTTCCTCCAGAGTGTCATTTATATTTGTTACTGTTGCTCCAAAATATTTGAATTTTTCCACCTCTTAGAAGGATAAATCTCCAATTTTTATATTTCCATTTCGTACAATATTCTGGTCACGAGACGTACATTAATTAATACAAAGTGGTCTGTCGTCTAAATGATTAGGTATATTTTCAATAGAGATGCAAACAGATTTGTTAGAATTTGGAGGTGGGCCAATCTGTTCAAATTAATGGATTGCCATGTTTGTGAGGGTAATGGAAAAATTTTTTTTCAACAATGATTATATCATTTGAATATCCTAAAACTAGTTTTCTTCATCTTGTAAGCAATTCATAAAAGTAAGTTTGTGCGATCTTATCCTGTGTTAACTCGTCCAAGATGAAATCAGTAGCAATGTTGTAGGCCTATAAAACCACGTTTTGATTCCATTAACTTCGATATAGGAGTTATTCCCTAGTTGATTTTAGATTTTATTTATAATCGAGCAGACAAGTTGACTCTTTGATAACATTTATATATACTAACTAGCTGTACCCGTGCGCTCCGCTGCACCCGTTAGAAATAAATATAAAGTAATTACATAATTAAAATAGGACGTTTGATCCAGGGAACATTCGTGTTTGATAGAAGGATAAATCGTTTAATATGTTACTTAATTTAAATTGCATCCAAATAATTAAAATGCGATCATTTTGGTCCAGAGACACTCATTTGGTGCAATGACAATTCCTTTAACCTGTTTCTTAATTTTTATTACGTGCAACCATAGTTTAATGAAGATTGACATCATTTAGATTTAATGTGTATATTTTATTTTACTTGTTATAGGTTTCCATTGAATTATGGTAATAACTTAATTTTAACCCTTGTTTTCTACGTATTCAGTAAATGGCGCTTGGCCCACTACGGTTGTGAACCCTTAAAATAACTTATTATATTATATTATATTATATTATATTATATTATATTATATTATATTATATTATATTATATTATATTATATTATATTATATTATATTATATTATATTATATTATATTATATCAGAAGTTACTGTAATAACATTATGGCATTATGTCCATCTAGAGAAACTACACTTTCCAATGGTGAAATAATAATTAATTATACAAATCGGTTAATTTAGTTTCCGATATTACTTCATACATACACAGAAACATTCTCTGTAGGCTATCTTTCATAGCATTCGATTGTTGCTGTCCAAGGCCCCTTATAGACGAAGTCATTTGTTTTTTAATTCATTACACGGCCTTACATGGCAGTTATTTTAATTTTAAAACTCATATATCTGATTACATATCAGTCCTATCAACATTTTTCAAGGAAGAAAACTTATCGCAAATTATTTTTAAAGAAACTTTTGTTATGTAACATTTTTCACAAAAAATAAATAATAAGCGAGATATTTCGATTTCTTTAATTCAGACCCCCTTATAACCCCCCTTTTAAATAATGTATTTTGAATGCCATATAGCCTAAAATCTAAGCTACAACGAACTTAATTTATAGTGCAATTTTCATCGAAATCCGTTCAGCCATTATCGCGTGAAAAGGTAACAAACATACAGACACACAGACAGACATGCAAACAAAAATTTGAAAAAAAAAAACGATTTTCGGTTTCAGGGTGGTTAATTATATATGTTAGGACCAATTATTCTTGGAAAATCGAAAATTACCAGAAAAATTTCGGCTACAGATTTATTATTAGTATAGATTACATTTGAGGTGATATTTTTCAGTATAATACTAAAAGTGAATTTTTTTTTTCAAGAATGTGAACTTAGTTCTTTTTTTTTTTAATCTGTGAATGCCATGCACGTTTTGAGGCTATATTTCAGTTCATAACGTAGAAAAATATAAAGAGTCATAATATATTATTTCATGCAATTTTCTTTTCGAAGTTCAATTTTGTTTATTAGCGTAATTTTTACATCTGAAGTCTGACTAGTGTAATATGTAGCTAGTCAGCGATGTATGCAATGGAGGGGGAAAGAAAGTGGCCACCCTACCCCATTATCTCCTGGCCTGTTCCCCATGAGTGGTGCCTTGTTGATGTCACTTGGGTTCAGACCTGTCCTCGGACAGCTGACTAAACAACAATAGTGCAATTTAATCAGTACATAGTAGACTGGCAAACATAATGTCGAAGTCAATTTTGAAGTATCAGAAATGTTGAAAACATAAAAATGAATTAATCTCTATTCAATATCTGCCATTTTATAGCGACAAAGTAATATTTATACTTTAAATCGACAATATACTCTTGCATGCAAATATTGATAAAGGAGACTACTGTGGTATAATTATAGTAACAGCAGTGATTATCGTGGTCTTTGTTACTTTACGTGTTGATTAGGAAAAGGATTTCTATATAAATGTATACGGCCTATCTATTTATAACGTTCCAATAAATAATATTTTGTATTATTTTCCTTTATAACGATGTGCAAAAATGTTATTTTTTATTTTCGATATTTTCCCGTATTTTACATTCCAGCACATATTATAACTTTTTTCCAATAATTTTTCATATTTTAAAACATTATAACAAAATCCATATTAAGGCTAATTAAAAATTGTGAAATTACATTAAATACGTACGAACGTCTAATCTAACCATAAACGTTTAATCATTTGAGTAATTACTATAAAATTATTTTCTGTTGTTATTTTTAAATTAACAATTCTCTTAACAATAGGAAATAAAGTTATATTTAGCCCATTAAACTTTTAAGTTAGTGACCGATGTACCCTCCATCTCAGCAATCACATGTGGAACTTTGTTACATTCATATGAGGGTTCCCACACGTTCCGTAAAATATAGGATCGTCCCGTTTTTCGCTAATGCGTCCCGTTGTCCCGAGAAAATTCTTCGAGACAGCTTCACACCTGAGGAGTAACGGTTAGCGCGTCTTGCCGCGAAACCAGGTGGCCCGAGTTCGATTCCCGGTCGGGGCAAGTTACCTGGTTGAGATTTTTTCCGGAGTTTTCCTTCAACGCAATTTGAGCAAATGCTGGGTAACTTTCGGTGCTGTACCCCGGACTCATTTCACCGGTATTATCATCTTCATCTCATTCAGACGCTGAATAACGTAATATGTTGATAAAGCGTCGTAAAATAACCTACTTAAAAAAAAAGACGAAATGAGTCCGAGTTCCAACGCGAAAGTTATCCAGAAATTATGCTTCAAATGGGAAAACCTGGGGTAAACCCAACCAAGTAACTTGTCCCAACCAGGATTGAACCATGGCTCGTCGGTTTCACGGTGAGGTAGGCTAACCTTTACTCGACAACAGTGGACTATTGGAATTCATATTTAATTAACGAGAAGCATAGGTAAAACATATACCTATTTTAATTAAACGAAAATTGTCAATTTTCCTAATTTAAGTCTATATTTAATTATATATTTTAGTACATATAAATATATACCAGTATTTTATAATTTTAGTACATATAAATCCGTTGCCGGTGATTATAGTTCCGGGTATGACAACAGTCTCTTATCGAAAATGACGAATTTAGCTTCAGTGTAGGAAATACACACATATCACCAGTACTACTACAAGTCATAGGCGTACATAACTGAATTCCCCACGTACTTGTCGTATAATATGACTCAGAACCTGATATAAGACGGGTACTGCTGTGAGAGTTCCGACTACAGGTGTCCGAACCTGCATTTTTACGCGTCGGTAACCGTCCTTCAGACAGTAGATTACTGGGCTAATGATAGCAACTGAACTGCTTGCGTCCTTACAGCACTTGAAGGCTTCTTTCGTAACTGTTTTCGTTTTATGACTGTCTAAGGAATCTTGACAGTTGCGAGAGACTAATAAGGGTAAGATAGTTAATATAGAAACAGAATTTTAAGTAAAAGTAAAGCATGAAATAAAAGTTACACTATATTCTGATGAAAGCATGTGATTGCACAAACAATTGCGATTCATACAGAAGAGTACGCGATCTTTTAAGAATTCTGATATTGATACATTAATAGCGTGTCGCAAATATTTCTGCCGTGCATAATTATTTATAAGCTGGAAACGTCTGGCCACAATTAATTTAGCTGGGATTACACAGACGAGTCATTACAATTTTAGTTAAACAATGCAAATAATTTGTTGAAGAACTTCTAATTAGGAAAATAATATTCACAAACATTCTCTAATCAGATGTAACGACTTTTACCTTCATTTCTTTTAAAGGAGAAGAATTACGATTCAGTTATTAATAGGGACCGGATTTTTATGTAATTACATATTATATTCCTTTCAACCTAACCGTATAAAAAAAACAAATCTTTACGAATCTTGTAATTACCAGTAATATATTTAAATTTGATATTACATATTTTACATATTTACCCCACATTACATATTATCTACATGTTGAACACACGATTTTAAAGTACAACATAAGTGCAGGTGACTGCAGAAAATTACAACCATTACTTTCACATCTCCCAAGTTTTGCTTCCAGTGTCATATAACATTAATTACATTGATCTTTGGTTAATTTGATAGGATTTCATTTTAAAAGAGCTCATTTCGAAAATTGTTTCTCTGAAAAATACAGATGTAGGCCCTATAATAAAATTAGAACTAATAAATTAAAAAGTTATTAACGAAACAAATATAAGAAACAGTAACATGAGACTATGTGTATTCATTCCAATATAATTTTTCGGTCGGCAACAGTTAATTTAACATCAAATAAAATCCACTGCGTATTAAAATGTCTTGATCTTGCCATAGCATATGAAGGGTACACGGGAAAAACGAACAATGTCACAATGCTGTTAAGAGCGATGTCTTTATCTAATTCACTGTATTACTACAAACTTTAGTATTATTTTTACCAAAAGTGGTGAAGGAGAATTAAAACAACAGATACACTCATCATTTCCTTCATTTCAAGTAGAAACATAAATAAATTTTGCAGTTATATACTGAAATAGATCACTATTTCACCTTTAATGGAAATGTGACATTGTTCGTTTTTCCCGTGTACCCTTCATATGTGTCGGAAAATTTCGTTCAAGTAGCTTTTCTTGTTGGTGGCCACGACACATCACTTCTTAGCCTCGCCAGGTTCTCGCCTAACGCCACACCAGACGATGCCATCTCGCCATGGCCTATATGTGGCGGGAAGTTCCCTTGTCATGGCCTTAGCTGTTGGTGGCCATGACACACCCCACCTCTTCCCGTCTTGATGTTCCCCTCTTATGCCACACCACACGATTGCCATCTCGCCATGGCGGGTTGCTCCCTTGTCATGACCTTAATTGTTGGTGGCCACGACACACCCACCTGTTCCCGTCTGGATGTTCTCCTCCTATGCCACACCACACGATTGCCATCTCGCCATGGCAAAATATGTGGCGGGAAGTTCCCTTGTCATGGCCTTAGTTGTTGGTGGCCACGACACAGCCCACCTTTTCCCGTCTGGATGTTCTCCTCTTATGCCACACCACACGATTGCCATCTCGCCATGGCGGGAAGTTCCATTGTCATGGCCTTAGTTGTTGGTGGCCACGACACAGCCCACCTCTTCCCGTCTTGATGTTCTCCTCTTATGCCACACCACACGATTGCCATCTCGCCATGGCGGGAAGTTCCCTTATCATGGCCTTAGTTGTTGGTGGCCATGACACACCCCACCTTTTCCCGTCTGGATGTTCTCCTCTTATGCCACACCACACGATTGCCATCTCGCCATGGCGGGAAGTTCCCTTGTCATGGCCTTAGTTGTTGGTGGCCACGACACAGCCCACCTCTTCCCGTCTTGATGTTCTCCTCTTATGCCACACCACACGATTGCCATCTCGCCATGGCGGGAAGTTCCCTTGTCATGGCCTTAGTTGTTGGTGGCCATGACACTCCCCACCTCTACCCGTCTTGATGTTCTCCTCTTATGCCACACCACACGATTGCCATCTCGCCATGGCGGGAAGTTCCCTTGTCATGGCCTTAGTTGTTGGTGGCCATGACACAGCCCACCTCTTCCCGTCTTGATGTTCTTCTCTTATGCCACACCACACGATTGCCATCTCGCCATGGCAAAATATGTGGCGGGAAGTTCCCTTGTCATGGCCTTAGTTGTTGGTGGCCATGACACACCCCATCTCTTCCCGTCTGGATGTTCTCCTCTTTTGCCACACCACACGATTGCCATCTCCCATGGCAAAATATGTGGCGGGAAGTTCCATTTTCATGGCCTTAGTTGTTGGTAGCCACGACACACCCCACCTCTTCCCGTCTTGATGTTCTCCTCTTATGCCACACCACACGATTGCCATCTCGCCATGGCGGGAAGTTCCCTTGTCATGGCCTTAGTTGTTGGTGGCCACGACACAGCCCACCTCTTCCCTTCTTGATGTTCTCTTATGCCACACCACACGATTGCCATCTCGCCAAGGCGGGAAGTTCCCTTGTCATGGCCTTAGTTGTTGGTGGCCACGACACATCCCACCTCTTCCCGTCTTGATGTTCTCCTCTTATGCCACACCACACGATTGCCATCTCGCCATGGCGGGAAGTTCCCTTGTCATGACCTTAGTTGTTGGTGGCCATGACACACCCCACCTCTTCCCGTCTTGATGTTTTCCTCTTATGCCACACCACACGATTGCCATCTAGCCATGGCGGGAAGTTCCCTTGTCATGGCCTTAGTTGTTAGTGGCCATGACACACCCCATCTCTTTCTCGTCTGGATGTTCTCCTCTTTTGCCACACCACACGATTGCCATCTCGCCATGGCAAAATATGTGGCGGGAAGTTCCCTTGTCATGGCCTTAGTTGTTGGTGGCCACGACACATCCCACCTCTTCCCGTCTTGATGTTCTCCTCTTATGCCACACCACACGATTGCCATCTCGCCATGGCGGGAAGTTCCCTTGTCATGACCTTAGTTGTTGGTGGCCATGACACACCCCACCTCTTCCCGTCTTGATGTTTTCCTCTTATGCCACACCACACGATTGCCATCTAGCCATGGCGGGAAGTTCCCTTGTCATGGCCTTAGTTGTTAGTGGCCATGACACACCCCACCTCTTCCCGTCTTGATGTTTTCCTCTTATGCCACACCACACGATTGCCATCTCGCCATGGCGGGAAGTTCCCTTGTCATGGCCTTAGTTGTTGGTGGCCATGACACAGCCCACCTCTTCCCGTCTTGATGTTCTCCTCTTACGCCACACCACACAATTGCCATCTCGCCATGGCATTATGTGTGGCGGGAACTTCCCTTGTCATGGCCTTAGCTGTTGGTGGCCACGACACAGCCCACCTCTTCCCGTCTGGATGTTCTCTTATGCCACACAACACGATTGTCATCTCGCCATGGCATTACGTGTGGCGAGAACTTCCCTTGTCATGGCCTTAGCTGTTGGTGGCCATGACACAGCCCACCTCTTCGTCTCTCCATTTATTTGCCTTCCACCACACCAGATGTATGGCATCTCGCCCTGTCATAGCACTGGCGTGGTGGTGGTGGTGGTGGTGCTGGTGGTGGTGGTGCTGGTGGTGGTAGTGGTGGTATGACACAGCCCACCTCTTCGTCTCTCCATTTATTTGCCTTCCACCACACCAGATGTATGGCATCTCGCCCTGTCATAGCACTGGCGTGGTGGTGGTGGTGGTGGTGGTGGTATGACACAGCCCACCTCTTCGTCTCTCCATTTATTTGCCTTCCACCACACCAGATGTATGGCATCTCGCCCTGTCATAGCACTGGCGTGGTGGTGGTGGTGGTGGTGGTGGTGGTGGCGGTGGTGGTGGCGGTGGTGGTGGTGGTGGTGGTATGACACAGCCCACCTCTTCGTCTCTCCATTTATTTGCCTTCCACCACACCAGATGTATGGCATCTCGCCCTGTCATAGCACTGGCGTGGTGGTGGTGGTGGTGGTCCTGGTGGTGGTGGTGCTGGTGGTGGTGGTGGTGGTGGTATGACACAGCCCACCTCTTCGTCTCTCCATTTATTTGCCTTCCACCACACCAGATGTATGGCATCTCGCCCTGTCATAGCACTCGCGTGGTGGTGGTGGTGGTGGTGGTATGACACAGCCCACCTCTTCGTCTCTCCATTTATTTGCCTTCCACCACACCAGATGTATGGCATCTCGCCCTGTCATAGCACTGGCGTGGTGGTGGTGGTGGTGATGGTGGTGGTGGTGGTGGTGGCGGTGCTGGTGGTGGTGGTGGTATGACACAGCCCACCTCTTCGTCTCTCCATTTATTTTCCTTCCACCACACCAGATGTATGGCATCTCGCCCTGTCATAGCACTGGCGTGGTGGTGGTGGTGGTGATGGTGGTGGTGGTGGTGGTATGACACAGCCCACCTCTTCGTCTCTCCATTTATTTGCCTTCCACCACACCAGATGTATGGCATCTCGCCCTGTCATAGCACTGGCGTGGTGGTGGTGGTGGTGGTGGTGGTGGTGGTGGTGGTGGTGGCGGTGCTGGTGGTGGTGGTATGACACAGCCCACCTCTTCGTCTCTCCATTTATTTTCCTTCCACCACACCAGATGTATGGCATCTCGCCCTGTCATAGCACTGGCGTGGTGGTGGGGTGGTGGTGGTGGTGGTGGTGGTGGTGGTGGTGGTGGCGGCGGTGGTGGTATGACACAGCCCACCTCTTCGTCACTCCATTTATTTGCCTTCCACCACACCAGATGTATGGCATCTCGCCCTGTCATAGCACTGGCGTGGTGGTGGTGGTGGTGGTGGTGGTGGTGGTGGTGGTGGTGGTGGTGCTGGTGGTGGTGGTGCTGGTGCTGGTTGTGCTGGTGGTGGTGGTGCTGGTTGTGCTGGTTGTGCTGGTGGTGGTGGTGGTGCTGGTGGTGGTGGTGGTGGTGGGGCTGCAAGGTTACGTATTAATCCTGCAACAAAATTATTAATATGTAATAATATACCAGATATAGTAGTACAGAATTATAAAAGAAATTAATACATGATATATTACTGTAGGAAATAGACATTTTGTTCTCAGTAATAAAAGTGAAAAGCGTGAGACTTGAAGTATTTTATTGAGAACTATGCACAATCAGGAGTTTCCTGGTTTTAGTATTAAAGATCTTGTTGTTTTGTGCATTATTTATTTCCATCAGGAATTTTGTTAAAGGGTTTACCATCTGCCACAGAAGGTTTCTATTTTAGAAGTTTCAGGTTACAGTGCTTTTATCTTGTGCATGTCGCTTTATGCTGGCAATTTATTTTAAATTTATCTTTACACGCTTTATCACCTGTGGTCATATAGCGTTGTCAGGATCTGTGGGTATACCAGTAGGCCGTTATTTCTCTTGTTAAGTCCCAGTTTCTATTGTGTTTTGTAGATGGCTTGTGTTCATGTAAGTGATTATAAATGTTTGATTAATGTTCGTGATACTGGTGATTGAGGCGGTATGGATCGTGGCATGTAAATTTCCAATCTGGCATTTGCCTTCGTGACTGAGGGAAACCATGAAGAACCCCAGTCAGATTGGCTGGCCACGGGATTTTTAACCTGCATCTGCCGAATACGAGTCTCAAACGCTACCATTTGTGTATGAATGTTTTGATTATATTATATACTTATCACTTCCATTATGTGCAGGAATTTAACGACCTAAATCAGAGATGCGATGCTTAGTAGTAATTCCGTGCACGAGCTTTTTTAAACTCTCTCCTTAGGCGGGCGGTTTTCTGTCTGAGGCACATTGCTTCTACTGCAGTAAGAAAGGGTTTACAGTAGAGATGAACAACGATCGAGAAAGCGAGACTAACAGCGCCCGCGAAGCGGAAATCCCGCACGACAATGCTGTTCTACGTCGCGTCCTTGACGTAAAGACTGGTTGTGAGTGTTCCGAGACTCGAGATTGATCACTCCCGAAGTCAACCTTGAATCAGAACATTTTGATGACTACGATACTGTTCTGTTTCGTCTTTTTGTCTCATTTAAAATGTATAATGTTATTTATTTCAATGATGTACAGCTGTCAAAAGAAAAAGTGGCCGCTCTCCAGAAACAAAGTTCCCTTCGGGTATCTTCGCTACAATTCGGAGACAGGCGATGTTACATGTTGTTGGACCACGTTGCCTGATATCTACAGTTATAATTGAAGTATACTGTGTGTTATTCGATAGCATAATGGTAGCGTTCAGGCCTCTTATTTATGAGGTCCTGCGTTCGACTACAACCTCGTGCTTTTTATGTCCTTTTTTGTTCTGTTTTTGAAAGAGACAAACTATACATAATGGCTGCTTTCTCTTTTATGATTATTTTAGTAATTAACATCAGGTTCATTAATATATTATGCCATGACTTTATCATTATCATTATGATATTGTGGCTGCAAATGGAAAGAAAAAAAATTTTGTTGTCAATAAAATATCTTTCTTGGCATAAACATAACAAATTTACTGGCGTCGGCCTTAAAACATTCAAACAATTAAGCGTTCAAAAAACAAAACAAAAAGCCACAAATCAATATTTAGTCTATCTTCCTCTTATCTCGATCATCTTGCAGTCGAGTGGGCATGGAATTGATAGTCTTTGCAAATAGTGACTGTTCTTAGACACGATATTCCAGGCATTCTGAACATACACACATAAATGTTCTGTCCATGGGCAGGTCTTTCATTGCAAACCCAGCAATCTCCAATCTTTCCTATTTTCTGCCTTCCTCTTAGTCTCCGCATATGATCCACGTATCCTAATGTCGTCTATTATTCTTTTCAACCAGAGACCCAACCAATTCCTTTTTCTCTTTCAAATCAGTTTCAGCATCATTCTTTCTTCACTCACTTTTTCAAACACAATTTTAGTTCTTATTCTGTCTGTCCACTTTACACGCACAGTTCTTCTCCACATCCACATTTCAAATGCTTCAATTCGTTTCTCTTCATTTCGTCGTAATGTCCATGTTCTTTCCCCATACAATGCCACACTCCACACAAAGCACTTCACTAGTCTCTTCCTTAGTTCTTTTTTCCAGAGGTCCGAAGAAGATCCTTCTTCTTCTATTAAAAGCTTCCTTTGTTCATGTTTGCAGTTTTTCTTGGGAAGGATAGGCCTAAATGCGGTAACATCCCGTTGCTTTCCGCACACCACTATCTCTTTCGCATCTTATTAAATTCCAGGGGGCCCAAGCGTGGAGATGAGGAGAGTGGATTTGACTAATAGGGCCCTCCGGATTTCACCGAAAGTCACGGCAAGGGTTAAATATTAATTCTATCAGGATGTTTGACCCGATCAGAGACCGGGAAATCTCAATTAGCCTTTGCCCCCCACATCCTGGACTAGCTTCTACGAATCATCAGAATAACTTAGAGTGTGATTGGGCCAATTTTTCCGAAAATGTTTCCACACTTTTGCTCTCGTAGCTCAGCGGACGAACGTCGGAATTTAGATGTCAACGCGTCAGGTTCAATTCCTCGTTACTCCTTTTCATTTTATTGTGGTTCAAGATAGTATAATGTAATAATACAAAAAGAAAAACTAATACCAGTATTATGCAACTGGATTTTTCCAAACCTAATATTAAATTTATGTTATTTATATCGCTAAAGAACGATTACAATATAAATAACTTGAATATTATTTATACAGTATCACTAAAGAACGATAACAGAATATAAATGATAAATATCGATTTGTTTAATTAATATATTGCGAAAGATCAATAACAATATAAATAACTTGAATATTGTTTTATAATGCTAATGAAGAAAAACAGAATATAAATGATAACTTGAATATTATTTAAATCGCTAAAGAACGATAACAATATAAAAAACGTGAATATTATTCATATCAGAATTTCACAGATTTATTACAGATGTATTTAAGAAATTGTAGAAGAATAGTAATTAGTAACAGTGTCCTATTTATTCTTCTTGGAGCCAAATTTGTAACTTTTAAAAGTGTGGTTACTATGCTGAAGTGTATGTGTTGTAACGGATGCTTGATTTGTTATGTATGTGAGTCAGTTATGGGATGCTTGATGTCGTCGCAATGTCGTATTTATAGTTTGATTGTGTTTGTGTGACTATTGTGTATTAATTTATGATATATGGTACGGAAAGCTGCATATTTGTGTTATAGAAGTGTTACGTATGTGTGTTGTTAATGTTTTTGTAAGTTTCAAATTGATACCTGATATTTGTTTTGCAATCGCAATGCCTAATTTACGGATTGTTTATGTTTTGTTTACATCGCGTAAGCTAATTTAATTTTCTTTTCCATTTCTCTTTATGCTTATCTTTTTTTTATATAAAACTATAGCCCTAACATACATATGTAAAATAGGGCCAACCCCCATTGGAGATACAATAATAATTATTATTCATATCGTTATAAAACGATAACAGAATACAAATGATGACCTGAATTTTATTCATATCTCTAAAGAACGATAACAAAATATAAATAACGTGATATCCATAAAGAACGATAACTGGATATAAATGATAATTTGAATATCATTTACATCGCTAAAGAACAATTAAAAAATAAAATGAAAACTTGAAGAAGGCCCGAACCCACGACCTTTGAATCATTAAACAAGCACTCTACCGCTGGTCTACGAGGCGCAGATATGGAACACTTCCATAGTTCCGGAACTGCTTGTACAAGCACATGCATCGTGTAACATCGCCGCGACCCGAAGTGGACTTTGAAAATATTCTCTGTTCACGAGTGCGGCCAATTTTTTTTTTGACAGCTGTACGTTATTCAAATATTCTCTGTTCACGAGTGCGGCCAATTTTTTTTTTGACAGCTGTACGTTATTCAAAGTTACGGAATCTTTCCACGCCGACCAAATGGTATTTCGAGAATGATGAGCGAGACTCGAAGCGCACGACAATGACGAGACGAGACGAGACGAGACGAGACGAGACGAGACGAGACGAGACGAGACGAGACTCGAAAGACAAATGCAACGAACACAGCGAGCGAGAGCGGCAGTTAGTTTTATTCATATCTAGTTTACAGCACATACAACTTTGCAGACCATTACAGATCGCAAGCGAGATTAAAATAAAGATTTTTATGCTCGACCATGCCGAAATGTAGTAATTATACACCTGGTAGTAGCCCTTTAATGCACCTCATTAAAGTACACCTATTCATTAAAGTTCAGGTGTTCAGCCAATGACAAGACACCTTTGTACCGTTACAAAACCGCAAGTATCGATTATTCTCAGATATCCAATCGAAAGACAATTAGCGAAAAGTCACGGAGGCTGGAAATCCAATACTGCCGCAGAAGGTTATGTTCTGTTACTATAATAATTAGCGTTAATTGTAAATAATATTCAAATAAATTCAATTTGTCATCTCGTTTTTCAATTCTAGATCAATTTCCAGGTTATATCAGACTAATGTTCATCTTATTCTCTATCAAGGTCAATGACATTCGGCCTCGGAAAAAATCAATACTTTCGCGTCTGCGCACATCTGACAATTCAGGTCAGTACGCACATAACCATAACATGACCTAATTTTGAATAATTTCAAGTTAGAAATATGGTCGAGCATAAAAAGTCGTATGAAACTTGCCTATAAAAATCTCGGAGTGCATTTCGAATCTAATCTCAGTTGGGATACGCATATTAAATATACATGTAAGAAGGCATTCTCTATTCTCCATTCACTAAAAAGATTGTATCATTATCCATCTAAATTAAAACAGACGCTGGTACAGACACTCATTCTACCTCACTTCGATTATTGCGACGTTTTGTTCAGTGATCTCAGGATTGATTCCGCTCAAAAACTACAGCGTGTTCATAACGCGTGCGTCCGCTTCATTTGTAATGTTCGATACTATGATCATATCTCACCTTCTTTCGAGAAGTTATCATGGCTTAGGTTACATGAGAGGAGAAATCTGCACTCACTTTCTCTCCTATATCGAATTATGCACACTTCATCCCCCTATTATTTATTCGCTCGTTTTCATACTCTCTCTCGCTATCATAATATTAATACTCGATCACAACGCGATAACACGCTAGAAATTCCACTTCACACATCATCTCTGTATTCCTCATCTTTCACTGTCGCTACCTCTCGTCACTGGAACTCTCTGCCTCCTGAAGTCAAGGGCTGCCGAACATTGAAATCTTTCAAATCCAAGTTAGAAAATTATCTTATGACGAGTTGCCAAACTAACTTACTATTATGACAAGTGTTGTATTGTATGTTTCCACGTATTCACATTTTTTTTATGTTCTAGTGATATTTAACTTATTTTATATTTTTGTTTTCATATTTTCCGATAATGGTATATCTATAATGTGATAAGTTGAGCTATATATAATCATAATTTTCCTTACTGTGTACTTAAAAATATTGTATTCATTGTATGCTTTGTACTGCACTATTTTATTACTACTATTAGTATTATTATTACTATTAGGCCTGTTATTATTATTGTTATTATTATTATTGTTATTATCATTATTATTATTACTATTCTTATTTATTGTTATTATTATTATCAATAATTGTCTTATTTTTTATACTTTGTATGCCTCATTTATTTTTGACCTGCTGTTCACATTTTATTATGCTTTTTTCTTTCTTTCTCTATGTTATATATTATGTCTGATTTCTTCTTACTTGTTGTTTACATTTTATTATTATTATCTTATTCAGTTTTGTGTGTAAAATTGTAGTGTACTTTGTAAATTTGTAGTGTTTTTGTAACGCAGTTTTTACGCCTGGTTGAGTGTTAGAGAAGGCCGTATGGCCTTAACTCTAACAGGTTAAATAAATCATTATTATTATTATTATTATTATTATTATTATTATTATTATTATTATTATTATTATTATGGTAATTAAGACGCTCGTATGAAAATTATGAAACTCGCTTGCGCTCGTTTCATAAACAAACATACTTGCGTCTTAATTACTGCCATTATAGGCTCGTTGCATAATGTACTATTAATGATAAGTAGAAGCTTCAGTTTTCATATAGCCTATTGAACATGGCGCTGAAGTGCACTGTTTAATGAATAAAATTATGTTATTTGTAAAAACAAGTCAAACGTCAGTACGAAACAACACAAACACAGATATAGACATTATTCTGGGGAAGAGATAAATTGATTTCAGACCAGACATCACATATTTACGGGAACACTGTGGTGAAATAATGGTAGTACCTGTGCGAAAATATGATTCCATAATGAAGGGTTATTCTTTGATGTAATCCAAACAAAGAAGTTTAGGATTTTGCTCTCTTTGCTTCATTTTCGAGATAAAAATTGTTTTATATGAAACATTTCATAGCGTGTTATAAGAAAGAAATTGATTTAATTCCAAATATGCTCAGCCAATTTAAGAGAGCCGTTACTATGATAACAAATGATTGAAAGAAATTTATTTATTTATTTTTCTTTAGATATGCAGAAACGATGGCGGGCTTATGCTAGGGCGGCAATGAACCTGCGGGTTCCTTAAAAGCCATTTGTAAGTAACTACGATATACAGAAATTTGATCCGAACAAATGTAACATTGTAAAATTCCTTTGCAGAACATAAGTAAGTTGCAGGAATCACTGTTCTTGAAGCATTAGGCCTATCTTGATCCACTTTTTTACTTACAAAATGAACAAGGAATGTCTTTAATAAAGATACAATACCAGCAGAGCATTACAATACAAATCTTTAGATATATTTAGATTATAATATCAATCCAGTGCCATAGGTAAATCATGGTTGGCAATAGTTTCTTTTTTTCCAAACGGGCCACAGTCTAGGACTGACGTCCATTTGTAACATTTCTATACCCACATTTCACATATAACTATCAACTGGACTGAAGTTATTTTATTGTAAAATGATGCACCGACTGGCAATTCTAACAGAAAACTCGTTTTTGGAAAAGATGGACTGAAGCCCTTTTGGAAAGAGGGATTCAATTACAAAACAGGGTCTTGCACTTACGGATTAACTTCTACGCGTGCCGAACATGCGGCACACTTCGTCCATCAGCCTTTCGTAGGAATTTCGTGGCTCCTCTTCCGCTGGGGCGCTGGGGGCCTCCTCAGGTGGAGGTGGAGGTGGAGGTGGGGGTGGGGGTTCTTCTCCGAGGACTTCCTCCAGAGGATCGGCGAAAGTTATATGTCTTTTGCCATCGTCAACCGCTGGGCCCTCAACCGAGGCGTCTTCCGCGCCGGCATTCTCCGGCCCACTTGCCTCGTCTCCCAAGTCAGCACTTCCCGGTTCTGCTGTCTCGCCACTCGCAGGCCGTTTAGTGTCTTCGGCACCGTCACTCGCAGGTTCTTTTGTATCTTCGGTGCCGTCACTCTTGGGTGCACTTGGTTTTTCTTTTGTGCTAGCACTCCCAGGTTTCTTTTTCTTGGCGGCACTAGATTTCTGGCCACTAGTACCAGGAGTGCTTTCTCCATCCTTATTAGGTTTTAAGATATACAATGTTGTGTTCTCCCGGAAGGGCTGTTTTTCTCTGCAGTTGTTGTAGAGCATGTAAGCCCCAACTGCAGCCCCTCCGGTGGCCGCCAGTTTACTGACGGTCCCCGCTTTCGTCAAAGATTTCGCTAATGCGCTTAAAATGAACTTCGAGCTCCACATATTTATGTGTTATGATTTGAGGAACGTCTCCAGGCAACGCACCGCATAGGCTCTGTTGTGAATGCATTATTGATTAAGCACATCGCAGCCAAAACAATAGGTTTGTTTCCAGCAAGCAATTCAGAACGCCTTCCGAACTTCTTTCGACGCATGCGCCAGTTGTGTACGTTGTCAGAACTAGTTCAGAATTTTACGTTGTTGGAACGTTTCTTGAACTGTTCTTTCACGGCCTTCGGAGTTCCTTCTCATTTTAAAATTATATTCATCTTCCGAACTTCATTTGTCATAAACTATATCACTACCACCTTCCGAATCACTCATGGTCGACCAATTTCACTCGTTTAAAGCACGTTGGAACAGGGATCTGGGAGTTCAGATCGGTTCTAGTCTTGTTGGAACACACATTGGGCTACTGCGCATGAGCAGGCAGTGCTGGAACAAACCTCTTGAGACGAGTCCGTTGTCACTCACTAGTTGAATGTTTTATCTGTCAATTACCTTAAACAGAAGGATTCTTCTCTGCAGTGGCGGATTAGTCACAGCATAAATGTAGTCAATATATAGAGCCGCAAGTTTCGGGGGAAGCAAGTGGCCGTAGCATAAGGCGAGTTCCGAAATAGCAGAAAAAGTTTGCAGTTGAAGTAGTTTTCAACGTTGTAACACAAACCATGCTCTTTTTAACTCTCGAATTTCCGCGACACAAACATTACGTTACAATTTGACTATAATTATTTATTTACTGTGGCATCTTTGCTTATCTTAAAAGTTAATAATTCACATTAACGTAGTTCAACACACGTCAAATCGTAAGTCATTCTTTCGCAATAGCTATTACCCCAAGCAGTTTCAATCAAAAGTAAAACAACACTAGCCAAATTCCAATTCAATTTATTAACATTTATGCATATTGTTACAGACACGCAAGACTGTATTAAACTCATGGGCTCGACAACATCCATCTTGTACCAGTAGCATATATCTACGATTTTCATATTCATCGACCAAAACCAAATGAAATGCTTTAACAATACACATTTAATAATATAAACATGTTAGTGATAAAATTGATACTGTGTTTTTAGATCGTTGTTAAATATCAAGAACAACTGAAGCAGCCCCATTTAACGAAGTCAAAAACTGGCTAACAAGTGTTCACAGTGTTTTTAAAAGTGTTTTTACAATGTTTCACATCTTCTGATCACATTTATAGTTTTATATAACTTTTAAATATTTTAATTGTACCACATGCACTGCAAGTGATCTTAACCTAATATAACAAGTGTACCATAGACTAACCTAAGTTAAGTTAGAACAATTCACACTAACATGATCCGAAAACCATCACAAAAAGTTCCATACCACAAGGCAAGGTTTTCAACATAAATGTTCATTTAACACTCCAAATCTGAAGATGATACAAAAGTATCGAAAACGTTAATGTGAATTATTAACTTTTAAGATAAGCAAAGGTGGCACAGTAAATAAATAATTATAGTCAAATATTAACAGCTTATCGGCATATTACAACGTGAGATAGATTACGTTACAAGTTTTAAGCTCGGCAATTCAGTGCTGAACTATGGGGGTGGAAATTTGCACGTTATATGGCAAATTCATCTTTTATAAGGCGTTCGCCTGCCTTGCATTTTGTAAACATGGTGGTGTGAAATAAAACGCATGGCCTTGATTAATTCGTCTTCAAACGAATTACCAAAGCCTCCCTCGTCCATACTCGCCATTTCAATATATTTTATTGCAAATTTATCCAATCGAGACAACGAAATAATACAACACTTGAAGCTTAGCTTAAATTTTCTTTTCTTCAGTTCATTATTTTAAAATAATTTATTGTTGCTCATTAATTTATTATTTTTTATTTGGTAATTTAACGCCTCTGTATCAACTGTAAGGTTATTTAGCATCGATGGAATTGATGACAACGAGATGAGGGCGAGGATTCCCCATAGATTATCTGACATTCGCCTTACGGTTGGGTAAAACCTCGGAAAAACCTAACCAGGTAAACAGCCCAAGCGGGGATCGAACCCGCGCCCGAGCACAACTCCAGATCGACAGACAAGGCAGTGTCTTAGCCGACTGAGCTACATCGGTGGCTCAGTCTTTGTTAATTTACTAGTATTTAACGCAATCTTTTTCATCCCGTGTTTTTGAATTTATAAGAACGCACATTTTATAAACTTTTACTGAATAGAGCATAAAACATAAGATGCATGATGCGCGACTTTTTTAGTGCGACGGATTCCCAAACGTGGCTGAACTAAGACCCTCACTAATTCTGTCCACGTCGATTTGCAAGTACTGATTTGTTCATTACGTTTAATTATTTCTGTGGGGAATTTGGCTCTTAAGAGTTGGGATGGATGAAAATTTGGTAATTTTTTTGGTCAAAAATCACTTTTTTTTTGGTAGAAAATGAAGCTGTAGTGCCTACTTTACACTTTGACGAGATGTTAGAGCCTTACGACGGCTTTCTCATGAATTACGCCCTCTATAAAAAGCTGCGCTGATTAAGTATAAAACATTTAGGGCCGTATTCATAGACATTTTTAGCGCGGACTTTCGGTGGATGATCAGCGTTTTTCGTATTCATAAACCAGTGTTAGCGATAGGATATGATTTGAATTCTGTACTAGTAACCAGTGGATAGCCGGGGCTAGCTTAGTACGCTCGTAGCACGTGCTGCGAAATGTCTATGAATAGCACCCATAGAAATTTAAGTAATTTTTCCGCACTTTTTCAGCCCACGTCTCTGCATTCACATTGCTAAGGAATCCACAAACGTTGTGCTACAAAGGTAGAAAATTTTACTGCATGTTCTTTAACGTATACTTATCAAAGATATGTTGGCGTTTTTTTTAAAGAAAAATTTTAATAAAAAATAAAACTCGTGCTTACAGTCTAATCTGTTACGAGATTAATATTAACCGGAGTGCTGTAGTGAATGAATAGAGATTGTGCAAGGCACTGGTGTGATTATAGACAGTCGTGTGCACAGTTTAGTATATACAGTTGCGAAGCTCATTACTTACTAAATATGCAAACATAAATAGTTGAAATATGCATCCATAGATAGTTGCTAGCCACCAGGATCGCTACTATCGCCTCATCACAGACTCTTTCCCTAGCAGACCATAAAATGTATTGTACTTTCGATATTGTGTTCTTTTGAAAAATTAACACCTTCCTTCCACTATTGAAATACGAAATATATAAGGTTTAGCCTATATATTATTTTCATAAAGTATATATTATCTATATATATAATTTGAACTGGTAATGGAAATTACGGGAAAACGGCTGAACGGATTTTAATGAGTGAGCCCTCATTTTCATGTCTGGTATCCAAAGTTTTTCGGAAAAGTAGTAGTTTTCAGTGAAATGTCAATTTTCCTACATCATTTTCCTATTTTCAAAAATCCATCTGTTGTCAGTTTTGAGAACTAATATTATAGAATCACGGAAGACTTGATTGAATTTCAGAACAAAACACACACTACAAAAAACAATAGGCTATTACACGAAGGCCATGACCTGCAGGATTGCCGACTTATTTAGAGCTCAATTCAATTTGTTATTAAAAACTGATTCTGCAGTGTATAATTTTCTGAGTACAGCTGTGTATTGGATATTCAAATCTACGAAACTTGAGGTGGTATGATGACATTATTACCATTAGAAATTAAATATTATTATAGTTAATATCATGATGTGTCTATTCTTCATTAATTGTACATAATATTGATACTATATTGATGACGTGAAAGTGAAACGTTTTGAGGTTATGTAAGTAAATGTAGAGAATATCTTAATTTAGATCTTCATTTCTATAATTTACTGAGTGACTGCTATATATAACTACAAAACTTAAGATAATAATATTGTTACTAAAATTCAAATATTTTTATACTTATTAAACCAGTGGGGTTGGGTCTTTTTCATATACTTAATGGCGGTGTAGCTCAGGATAGGGACCAATGGCGGGCTTATGTGAGGGCGGCAATGAACCTCCGGGTTCCTTAAAAGCCAGTAAGTAAGTAATGGCGGTGTAGTGTAGATATTGATATGTGTCATTGTCTTCAGTATTGGCTCGAGAGAGCGCAAAAATTACAGTTCCTAAAATGGTATTACTTACTGATACAATAAGAGGCCTAGAAAATTTTGTAGTCTCCAGATCATTTCAGCAAGATCTCTTAGTAGGATAAAATGATTTTACGCTCTACATTTCAAGTTCTACATGCAGCAGCTATGCGAAAATGCTATTGTTCGAAAGCTTAGCAAACCTGACTTTTTTTAACTTTTGCCTACAATCCACAATGACCTGAAATAGCTACTGCTATCGTCCTGACATTGATACTTGCGTTTTCGCGTTGAAACTCAAAAACTGAAGTTTGATAGGTTCAAGAAAAAGTATTTGGCCTAAAAATCCATTCAGAGGGAGTATGTTTCATTATTATGGAAGCAAATAACTATCAAAAAGACAAGTATTCTTCATTGAAAATAAATCTGAAAAAAGTTTTATTTGAACGTCTAACGAACTTAGTTTGCAGCAGCATTTGCTGCACAACCCACTAGTATTTTATGAACTCACCTTAGGAAGAAGGATAACTCTGACCTCTTTTTCTTAGAATTTATAGTGCTACAAACGTCTCCTTGTTCCATATTATTATTCAAATTATTGTATTTTAGCCATATACAGTTTACAACCGATAACGAACATTTCACAGTTTACACAACTTTTCACAACAATGCGAAATGCGGCACAGTCAATGCCTTTTCTATCTGGACCAGGCCACAATATAGCCTATGTTCGGGTTTTCTATTTCAGTGTATGGCGCTCAGTGAATTATTATATTATAACTTTATTGCGTATCATAGCTAAGTTTTATTTAGTGCAATGTATCCATAAGTTTCCTTTACTTCTTATTGCATAATAGCCTATGTTGCAGAAATAATTACAAAACTGTTTTATTTTAATGTGAAGAGAATTTTACATGTTAACATAAACTTTGCGCATCAACATTTTAAGTTTAGAATGGAAGCTATTTTGAGGTTTAATAAAAAAGAATTTATATTGTGATTTAATATAGCACATATACCTTACTTAATAAAGACAGAACATTTACCATACCACTCCTATGAAATTAGTGTACGTACGAATGTTACTTCGTCTCTTAGGTAGTAGATAAATACAATAATTCAATACTCAATTGTAGTATTAAAATACAGACAAATTGATTGTGCGGAGTATCATACATGACATTATGCTTAATTATAATGTATAATTGCGAATTTAGGAATATAAGATATAGTAAACATAACCTATAATATTTCCATATGAATGGCAGGGCATTGGAGACCAGTAAAATTAGACAGAAAGGAGCAACTGGGAAAGTAAACATAACCTATAATTTCAACATATCTAAATATCCGTGCGGTGCAACTGAAAATTATTGAATCGTGCATAAATGAATAAGAATTTCGCAATATTTGATCGAAATAAAGGCAAGTATTACACATACAAACAACGTAATTTTCACACCAAAAATATTTCATCTTAACTCGCTAGTGATTTATGTCTGAAGTGTCTCATATTCATTGTTTTAAATTTTATTAAAGCAATTACACTACATTTTAGAGAAACATATCTTACTATTTATGCATTCCAACTAATTTATACGGTTGAAACGCCGCCCTTCGTGATCGGGTTAAGCGAGTTACATGGTCTGCCTTATGGCCTGTATTAGATCACGATGGCTGTGGCACAGTCTATTGTTCATAATACTCACAGCGCTCCAAGCGGCTAGCAACTATCGCGAGAAATGCAAAAAATCATCCCAAGCTTCGCAACTCTATATACTAAACTGTGGTCGTGTGGTTTATACACCAAGTGAAGCGCATTCTACTTGTCAAAAACGAGTGTTGACCTGGGCATAGATAAACATTCCAGACCGTACCTTCTAGGCCGTAGATTTCCCGTTGTTACTGACCATAAACCCTTGACCTGGAGACAGTGCAGATTGATCCCAGTTAGAGCATTCTGAGGTGGCGTCTTCTATTAGAAGCATATCAGTACGATGTACCGGACATCATTTTGTTTTTACTAACATTTTTAATATTAACCTGGCTGCTGTATGCCTTTGGATTAACGGTTGAGAACCAGATAGACCGGAGTTTGATGATACTAGTATAAAATACAAACAAATCACTTTATTAGGTATAGGAGGGAAGAAAAGTAGTACATCCATTTACGTAAACTAGGAACTATTACGATTTTGAGTTTGATAATTTTCGTTGGTATTTTATTTAATCAAAAAACAGTACAATATTAACAATAAATGTTTTTACTCACTAACTGAAATATCCAGGCGGACGTATTCATTATGCAATATACAGCAGCCTATATTGTGTACAGCACATTAGCATACAATATGGCGTTGTTAGCAGAAGAGGAGATAATAATAAGTAAGGGATATACTACTAGAGCTAAATGACAGCTGTGAGCAGTATGGAATGAAGATAAATATCAACAAGACGAAGACCATGGTCATAGGAAGAAAAGTAAACAAGGTAAACTTGCGAATTCCAAATGAGGCAGTAGAGCAAGTGGACATCTTCAAATACTTGGGATGTGCTATAAGCAGTAACATGAATTGCTGCCAGGAAGTCAAAAGGAGGATAGCAATGGCAAAGGAAGCTTTCAACAGAAAAAGGAGCATCTTCTGCGGACCTCTGGAAAAACAACTAAGGAAGAGACTAGTGAAGTGCTTTGTAACATTATATGGTGTAGAAACATGAACATTACGAGGAAGTGAAGAGAAGCGAATAGAAGCATATGAAATGCGGATATGGAGAAGAATGGAGCGTGTGAAATGGACAAACAGAATAAGATACGAAGCTGTGTTGGAAAGAGTGGATGAAGAAAGAATGATGCTGAAACTGACCAGAAAGATCACTGGTTGAGAAGAAACTGCCTACTGAAGCATGCACTGGAAGGAACGGTGAACGGGAGAAATCGTGGCAGAAGAAGATTTCAGATGGAAGACGACATTGATATACAAGATCATTTGAGAAGACAAAGAGGAAGGCAGAAAATAGGAAAGACGGGAGAATGTCGGGTTTGCAGTGAAATACTTACCTTTGGGCAGAAAACTATGAATGAATGGAGAATGCATTTAAATTGAAAAATAATCAAAATCTGGATATTTTAAAGAAATTGTTGAAAATGATGTACGTTCATTTCGACACAGGCCTCACTTATTTTGTGGATATTATCGAACAACTTTTTAATTCATATTTTCTGAAATTTAATGTAGGCTATATTTTCTAGAATGTAATTCTTTAATTCTTCTATTGTTGTAGCATATTTAGCAAACATAACTGTTTCACAGTAATCCCAAAAGAAATAATGCAAAGCACTCAAATCAGTCGACATGGTGGGCCATAATCCTGCGCCTGTTGAAGTAATTCTGTACCTCCTGTATAACAGAATACCTTAGGTACTGTAAATTAAATCTTTTCAATCTTCACTTCTGTCCGATCCGCACAGATAAATTTACCCAGACATACTATCTACTGTCCGTCCAAGTGGTTAAGTCGCAGAGTCGTAGAAAGGGGGGAGGGATATCACGTGAAAGTTATTTACTTACCTAGAACATTTTATTTAAATTATTTTGAACACTTTATAATATTACGTAGACGTCCAATTCCTAAGAGCAAATGTTTTCAGAAAAAAGCTAAGACAGCCCTGCCACTAGCGTTTACAGAGGGGCCAGCGGAAACGGCTGGGGGAAATCGGGAAGCGACGTAACCCATCTGTGCGAAAATATGATTCAATAATGAACGCACTTTATTCACTGGAAAATGCGACCATATTTCTGGAACGTATTATACTCACTCACAGTTTGGCGTATATTAACTTTAAATTAGTACGTCAATATCTATTTTGTTAAAAAATATTTCCAGTACAGATTTAGGCTTATATCATACTTAAAAGTAAGTTAATATCTCTTTTGTTACAAAATAATATGATAAAACTTAGTAATAATGATTTTACAATTAGCTACGAGTACATATGAAAGTCAAGGGAACTATAATTTATTATTAAAGAGGACAGAATATATTTATTTAGATTTAACTAAGAGAGTTATCATATGATCGTTGGCAAAGAGAATATTCTGTCGATGCTGCTGCCGCCTGCGGGCAAACTACTTGAAAAAGGCGTCAAATCCAACGAGTTAGAATCTTTCTAACTCGTTGCTCAAATCAGATGATTTCAAAACACCAGACATACAAGTTACAAAGAGGATATTTGTTGATTTTTTAAAAGTTCGCCTGGCCTCAGGCAAAGGCCTAAAAAGGAGGGCATATCCGGACAAAAGAGGACGTCTGGTCACCCTATGAATACTTGCCTCGCTTTCCTCTACTGGTACAGCAGTGTCTGACACCGATGCTATTGGACAAGGAAATCGTGACTGTGGAAAGGGGGAATATTATATTAACTGACAGATACAAACGAAGCAGGATTTAAAGCCAATCAGATGAAGGTTACAGTAAATACAGCACGCCAATAATATTAATTTCATAATCTCATAGGGTCGATTGCAGAAACAATATTTAGACAATGTTTAAGGTTAAACAATGCCTAAGTATGGCTGCCACGTTGTTAAGACGATGTTTAATAGTAGACGATGTCTAAAACCGATGTTTAGCAGTCTATGTTTAAACGCCGTCTAGAACACTGTTTAACCTCTATCTCACACAAGGAACGAGTGTATCAGTGTACATTCAATGGAGCACGTTAATTATATTGGTGAGTTGAGACGGTTCCGGAGATATTTATTTCTACTTCGACGACCTCCTCTACGTCGCAATCTTTTGCTTGATCGTAGTAATCCTTTTGAGACATATGGAGACGCAAAATTTAAAGCAAGCTTTCGCTTCTCAAAGGACCTGCTGCGCGATATCTGACATTTACTTGAGCATGACTCGAGAGGTTGTCCATTACCTATAACACTGCAGCTTCTTTTGACGTTACGGTTCTTGGCAACCGGTGCATTTTATGCTGTGAATGGTGATACTGTGAATGTCAGTGTGCAGGACAATAGATCGTGTTCTGACTGCTATCAACAGTTTGAGGTTAAGAGTAATCGATTTCCCTAACGATGACGAACTCCTATTCATTAAGGATGATTTCGCTGTCCTTTCCAGGTAAGCCGTAACTTATTACTATAACTCATTTCATTACTAATCTATATTCGTTAAGAACGTGATTATATTATTTATTTCGTTCTTTCTAGAGATAATTTCCCGGGAATAATAGGTGCCATTGACTGCACTCATATTAGAATAACCTATCCCAATCGTGAGAGAGCTGTTGTGTACATAAACCGGAAGGAATTCTATTCCATTAACTACCAACGACAAGTGTTCCTAAAAAGTAATTTCTTGCCTCAGCACTCATCCTAGTGACAACATTGCTACCAAAAATATCAATTTCCGTACATAGACGTTAGATGACAATATGATATAGAAGCATTTTCATTTGATTGCAGGTGATATGTGACGCAAAGTTGAAAATCAGAAGCATTGTTGCTCGTTGGCCTGGCTCAACGCATGATAGTACAGAGTGATTTATATAGAACAGACACATTTCTTTCATTAATTGTTTCAAAACGAATTGTGCTAGCGACAACTTATTATACCTAAAATGTAGAGGAATTTTGGGAGATTATTTACCTCTATAGCAAATGTTGAAAATGTCCTCCATCCTGCATAAGGCACAACTCAACACGTCGTTCCATGTTACTGGCCACTCGTTGGAGGACTCTGTTGTCAATAGCTTGAATCTCCTGTGTGATGTTGTGCTTCAGATCGTCCAATGTCTGGGGACGTGTGGCGTAAACCCTGTCTTTTAAGTAACCCCATAGAAAGAAGTCCGGCGTTGTCAAATCCGGAGATCTCGGTGGCCACAGGTTCCTGGAAATTATTCGGTTGTCAAAGAAACTTGCAATTAGTTCCATGGATTCATTTGATGTATGGCATGTAGCGCCATCTTGCTGAAAATATCCTTGACTCAGCTTTACATCGTCCAGTTGCTCAACAAACTCCATGAAAATCAGTCGGTACTCTGCAGTGTTCACAGTCTGGTTAAAAGAAGTTGGCCCCACTATTCTTTGTGCGGATATTGCGCACCAAACTCCGATTTTAACCGGGTGCATAGGTGCTTCTTGGATTACATGTGGATTTTCGATGGCCCAATGGCGTGAGTTCTGTGATAAATGGAACCATGCTTCATCTGTGAACCATGTGATGGACAATATGGCAGGATTTTGCACAATGAACGTCTGAAACCAACGACAATAATTCAATGTTTTATCCTATCTGGTACCTGTAGCTGATGAACAACCGTAACCCTATATGGCTTTAGGCCTGCACTTTTCGCAGCTCTGAGTAGGTGTACCCTGTCTCCTGCGACAAACGTCTTAATGATTTTTTGGGTGACTGCTTCAGTCGTGCTCTTACGTCAACAACAACCGTGGGAAGCCTAGATGAACGATGCTTGCCCTTTTCACTCACTAGAGATCCAGTTGTTTCCAATTTGTTTACCAGTCCCAGTATTGTGTTTCTTTTGGGAGGATTGCGAACACCAAATTCTCTCTGGTATGCCCTTTGAGTAGTTGTAATTGAATTCGTAATCCAGTATTGCTTCACAAGGAAGAGTCGTTGATTTAATGTGTACTGCATTTTCACGTTGACACAAAATGTCGAAAACAGCTGCCAACAATAGGAAGGAATAAAACATAAACATCTGCGCATCTAGTACTGCCAACAATAGGAATAAAACATAAACATCTACGCATCTAGTGACAAGGAATCGAAACTCCAGAACATTCTGCTTAATTTGGTGCTAAAATTGGGTCATTGAATGAATTTCCAACGGAATAATTAAAGAAAGAAATGTGTCAGTTCTATATAAATCACTCTGTAGAATATTTCGGAATTCCACTATCAATGACCGCTTGGAAAGAGGAGCTATTAGAGGACATCTTTTACGGGATTCTGGTTATGCATGCAATAAATATTTACTTACCCCGATTCTGAACCCAAGAAATGCAGCTGACAGGCGTTATAATGGAGCTCATGTATTGGCCAGGAACGTAGTGGGAAGAACTTTTGGTGTATGGAAAAAGAGATTTCCCTGCCTTGCATTTGGTTTGCGAACAAAGCTACAGAAAACTCTGAAAAATCATCGTTGCGATTGCTGTGCTACATAACCTGGCTGTGAAGCACGGTGAACTTGACCTTGAAGGAAAGATACCAAATGATGACGTACCAGTTGATCCACCAGCAGATGATGACATGACAGGGAACAGATGGCGCCAGCTGATAATCGATAACCATTTCACAAGATAGAATTACATGGCTACTCACAACTAAGAAAGAACACAGCACTTTATTGAATATTTATAGTAACATACTCGTACATATTTATTAGACACTTTTAACTTATGGTTGATAATTCTGTGTGTGCCATTCAGGTAGTTCATACCCTTTCTTTAAAATTTCTTTTTCAACTAAATAAATTTCCAATAACGCCTTCCTTTCTTGTAATAACACCCGCAACAGTTTAGCGTGAATTTCTCTCATCATTTCATCTGCCTCGTTCATTTCCTGGCTCCTCCTTTTATTGGACTTTACTCTGGAAATTCACAAAACATGGACTAAGTACAGAGATAAAAAAACGACTAATTTTTCCTGTTATGAAATACTGTACTATGCATCCAGTAGACACAACACAATTCACTACTGCGGATTGTTGCTTACCGTGGAGTTTGAGGTGAAGGATTCACGCCTGCGGTGTCGTTCAGTTCAGGTAAACAGAGCACGGGAACTTCCAATGTCAGGGTTTCTTCCATAGGAATCTGTTTTCACAGGGAACAAATCGGGGGTTTAGAGTCATAACAGCGTATCTACAAAATTGGCCATTTTAACATATCTACATCATTACTGACTTGGGGAACCAATCTATTTAATGACAAAACAACGAAACGTCTATCTTTAACCGTTACGGAGATAGTGTGCTGCGTATCTACAAATTCACATGATTATTTAATGTCAGAACAGCGTATCACCTTATACGTTAATTTGGCTCCATATATTACGCTATGGTGTTGAATGTCAGAACAGCGTATGTGTAGATCCGTTGTTTTGTCTCTAAATGCGTGTCACTTATTTTCAGATACGAAATCATAATACAGAGTATCTGCATCCTTATATTCACTCACTGTTGGCGTAATCCTTGAAATAAAGGATTTTAAAAATTATTGTTATCCCTAGTGCACTCCAATTATACATATTGTCGACCTGGTTGGCGAGTTGGTATAGCGCTGGCCTTCTATGCCCAAGGTTGCGGGTTCGATCCGGGCCAGGTCGATGGCATTTAAGTGTGCTTAAATGCGACAGGCTCATGTCAGTAGATTTACTAGCATGTAAAAGAACTCCTACGGGACAAAATTCCGGCACATCCGGCGACGCTGATATAACCTCTGCAGTTGCGAGCGTCGTTAAATAAAACATAACATTTAACATTTATACATATTATCGGTACTTTCAGTCATGCAAAGATATCGATCAGTGAACTTGTGTTGAACAATCGATGTGTTTTTAGAGGAATAAAAATTCTTGATCTCCTGAGAAATGAAAAATGTGTTACTGAAGAGAATTCAGATTCAGTTAATTTCCGCAATGCCTTTTCAACATTAAGAATCAATACTGAAGCCTGCAATGGTAAGATTATATACCGGTAATGTTGTTTCATTACTCGTCGTTAATATTCAATTTTAGAATTTTTGTAGAATCAACATATGTCAAGTGCGTTATAATTGCTTATAAACCATTTTACTTAAAAATTAGTCACTACGTACATACTTCAAATCAAAATTATCCCTTTATGCACATTCAGAAAATTACGGCCATATTCCATAATTTGAAAGTTCAGAATATCTACCAAAGGCAAATCACTTGCTGGACGGTCGTTAAACCGAAAGATTGCTCAAAATGTGTAAGGAAATGCAATTTCAAATTTACTCAGGCTGAGTGGCTACCAATTCATGAAGAATTTTGGAATTTAAATGACACAGATAATCAGCTTTTAACCAAAGGTAGATGGTGAAAAATGGCAAGTTTGAGTTTGTCAGGCATAGTTTCTTGCAGCACTCGATTTGCCTGAATCGTTCATACGTGAAATGCTGTGTGTGTAAAAGGAATGAACATAATATAATTTCGAATGATCAAAGAGGACAACACAAACCAGCTTGGCTGAGTCAGATGTTGTAATGGAAGGAATTACATTTCATATTAATGATTTTCCAAAAATAATATCACATTATGTCTGAAAATATTCAGAGAAAGAGTACTTGTCTCATTAGTTAAATCGTAGGGAAATGTTCAAACTGTACGTTGAAAAATGTGAAAATGATGGCATAACTACTGAAAAGAATAATTTTATCGAAATATATTCACAACATAGAATTTAACTTGCCCTTCTATTTGCCTAAAATGATTTGTGCGATACATGCTACAGATTTTCTCATATGAATGCCACAGGCAAAGAAATTCACTGTCAAGATCAGGATGCTCACAATGAACAGAAATGTTTAGCGAGGACTAGAAAAGACAACATTGACGTAGAAGCTGCAACTGGAAAATCCATTTAGCTGAATTTGATCTAGAGACTGTCTGCTACTGTCCCAAAACAGATGCTAAGGCATTATTTTATGGGCGAAGATTGGCTGTGTACAACTTAACTGTATGAGAAGGCTCATGCTATGTGGAATGAAAGAACTGCCAAACGTGGATCTGCAGAAGTTGCTTCATGTCTTTTTAATTTCCTACAAAAATGCAGATGGTAAGGGATGGAATTTCTTTTTCAACACATGCGGTGGACAAACCAGAAATATAAAATATGTCTGTTATGTTTCTGCATACTGTTGGGCATCTTGACATTCCTTTAATCAATGATATGTCCTTTGAGTCAGGCCACAAATAGAGTACGACTCTGATCATGTCTCAGAAGAGAAAAGAACAAAATTATTTCACATCGGGATGATTCACTATTGTCAGAATGACAAACAAAAAATACCATGTAATTGAAATTCAGCATGTACCGAATTTTTCAGAACTGAGGCGCCACATGAGAAAGGACAGAAAAGTTTTCAATGATGTAAATAATGTCAATTGACTCAAGATAGCCTGGTTTCAATACAGGAAAGAAGACTTAGAACACATCTATTTTAAATACAGCAACAGAACTTCTCAAGATTTTGAGTTTAGAAGAATACTAATCCGCAGAACTAAAACAAGAATGCGAGATTCTTTCACACTTCAGCCTTTGTTTTCTTCTCCAGCTCCTATTCAGAAACAAAAACCTAAAGATCTTCTGGATTTACGCAATATGGGGATTATTCCTGACCAGTATCATCACAATGCTATAAGTAATTAATAAATGATGTTACAGACGGGAAAGAAGCTAAAGTTAATGAAGGTGATCATGATGATGATAATGATGATAATTAGCATTGTGATGCACTTGGAGAGCTTTGATAAGTAGAGAAATCCATTTAAGAAAGCCAGCTATAACGGCTAGTATGGGAACCATCGTGCTAACCACACGATACCTCTGTTCTAGTTAGATTCCACCTCTACTTAAGCATCTGTGCTTGAGGCCAGCAGCTGGCTGGTCGGTCTGGACCCTTAACGTGTTGTAGCGCTACGAATTATATTATTATTATTATTATTATTATTATTATTATTATTATTATTATTATTATTATTATTACTGAGGACTATTCCTCCTTCAGTATAATAATGTTTTACTATTGTTTCAGTGATACAGGTTTGTGTAAAAGTCATTGCACTTTGTTATGGTAAATTATGGTATATTGTTATCAGTTTAGTATTTTAAGCATTTTGGCATATTATCCAGCACCTTGCTAATCAATATTAGAAGGAAGACTTAAAAAACTGATTGTTTCACAATAATTGGATGTAATTACACAATAATATATAAATACTTCAGTGGATTATTTCTATTGTCATTAATATTAAAATCAAGTGTAACTTGCAAACAGAACAATTTATTTAAGGTCGAAACAACGTATCTACAACACAATCTTTTTTTTTTCTTATGTAACACTTAGCTTAAACACAAAAAAAATTGTTGAGCGGATGTAAACATACTCTAATAACGAGTTATCACATATGTCGTACACAATAACATAGGCGGTAACAGTGATAGTGTTTCAGTTGTTGCAAAACTTCTTTTGCATTTATCTCAAAACATGAATTTTGTAGATACGTAGTTATGACTCTAAACCCCCGAAATAAAACGCACGTCATGCCATATATATATATTTTTTTTTACTCTTATAAGACACCAAGAATATAGGATTGTTTATAGTATACATTTCACGTACCGGTAGCTCCTCAGCATATCCTCCCTCATCGTTGTAGGGGTTTTCTAGTGGTTCGGCGGAATCACCCAATACCGTTATTACGTTTTCTTCTATAGTTGTAATCGGGCTTCCTGGAGGTCCACCTCCTGTTCCTTTACTGATGTTTCTTTTTTTGTCCAAGCTGCATTTGGCTTGTAGCTTTAATCGACGTCATAGGCCTGTGAATATGCCGGACGTAATTTAGCACACACCTGTTCAATTAACAGTTAATTTTTCGCGTTCAAAGTTTATTTCTCAAGTTTCAATATTTCACATTGAAAGGTGTAACTGTTATTTTTGTGAATAAAATAGCAAAATTACTTTTAACTTAACCATTAACGTATTTGTATCACGTGGCGGGTTCTGAGGAAAACTGCTGTTAAAAACATCTGTAATTTTCTCCACGCCGCCTTCTTCTTCTCCAAACCTTCACTGTTGTAGGATTTATTTTCTACAACATCATAATTTCTTATTATGTCGGACAACACGGTCTTTTCTTCCTTTGAAAAGTTAGAAACACGTTTCGCCATTATGCCTGTTGTGAATCAGCTGATTTCCATTTGGCGCCCGCGTTAATGAAACGTTTCCATTGGCTCCGCCATTGTTGATCGGCAAAGAATCTAAATGCAAGATACTCCACACTTCTCCTTCCCAGCTAAAACCGCAACTAAAACGGTATCTTACCACAGTCTACTATATACAGTCGCGAAGCTCAATATGTAGTAAAAATGCAAACATGGATAGTTGCCCACCACTAGGATCGCTACTATCGCCTTATCATCGCAGATCTCTCTCCTAGCAGCCGACAAAATATGTTACACTTTCGTTGTGTTCTTTTGGAAAAATTAACACCTTCCTTCCATTATTGAAATATTAAATGCATAAAGTTAATTTATTATTTTAATGAAGTATATTAAATTCCTCCATAAACTCGAAGATGCCTCCAAGAAATAGGTTAATATTATTTTTGTTTGTGCAAAACGAACTGAAATTTACTATAATCGCTTCACTCATTCAAGATTATAGCGATAATCAACTATGAAACCAATAAATATTAATTTGCATTTCCCTTTACAACAATAATAATGGAAATATGAATTAATGGAGTAACTTATGTACGTGTACCGGTACTTGTAGTGTAGGCTTACGTAGTTAACAAAGTGGGATGAGGTTAAGCAATAATAATCACACCAGAATTGGAAATAAAACGTGATTAATAAATTTTATTGTAACAGACTTTTTCTACGTCTCTAATAAAGTAACAAATAAAAATAACAACAAAATTAACAGCTATGATTAAAAACATATCCTTTGAAAAAAAAAAGTAGGCCTAAGCAATAATAATCCCACCAGAATCTATATTAATAATATATCTATAGCGAAATTTTTCTGGTAATTTTCGATTTTCTAAAAATAATTGGTCCTAACATATATAATTAACCACCCTGAAACCGAAAATCGCATTTTTGAAATTTTTGTTTGTATGTCTGTCTATGTTTGTTACCTTTTCACGCGATAATGGCTGAACCGATTTATATGAAAATTGGAATATAAATTAAGTTCGTTGTAACGTAGATTTTAGGCTATATGGAATTCAAAATACTTTATTTAAAAGGGGGGTTATATGGGGGCCTGAATTAAATAAATCGAAATATCTCGCTTATTATTGATTTTTGTGAAAAATGTTACATAAAAAAGTTTCTTTGAAAATGATTTGCGTTAAATTTTATTCTTTACAAAATTTTGATAGGACTGATATTTAATGAGATAAATGAGTTTTAAAATTAAAATAACGCCATCTAAGCCGGTGCAATGAATTAAGAACAAATGACTTCGTCTATAAGGGGCCTTGGACAACAACAATCGAAACAGGGGCCTTGGACATCAACAATCGAAAGCTATTAATCATAGCCAACAGAGAATGTTTCTGTGTTTGTATGAAGTAATATCAGAAGCTAAATTAACCGATTTTTATAATTAATTATTATTTCACCATTGGAAAGTGTAGTTTATCTAGATGGACATACTGCTATAATGTTATTACAGTAACTTCCTAGTAAATCGAGGACAGGTAAGATTAAAATAGCTTCTTATGCACAGAAAAATTGATAGGCTATTTTGTACATTCGTTTTCTGTATTTCTTAAAATAATATTTATGTACACTCGTTTTAATCTCAGAGAATTAACTAACAACGAGAGTGTATTGATTTAGTATGCAGTAATAGTACGTTAGCTTAGCAATCCATTATTTTATAATTCAAATTTTAACTATGCTCAATTGAATCGTGTTAAAATACATAAAATATATATGCAATAAATGCAATGCAAAAAAAAATGGGTAATGAGCGAAGCAAATTATCTTGCGCTGTTGTAAAAGTTGTTCCCTGGATCAAACGTCCTATTTTAATTATGTAATTACTTTATATTTATTTCTAACAGGTGCAGCGGAGCGCACGGGTACGGCTAGTATTCTAATATTAAAACATTCACTCTATTGAAGTGACGCTACTCTGTGAGAATTAAATGTGTGCTTGGTGCATTTCCCTGTAACCCATTACAAATTGATTACTGATGATATCTACCTTTTGCGTTTTGGATGTCTTTGTTTAGGGTCTTTATTTTTCTCTGTAGGCTGTCACAGAAAGTTTTGTCTTTCTCTGCCTGACACCTGGCTTCATCCACATCTTTTTCCAGTTGAACAATAACTGCTTTCAGTATTTCCTTTTCTTTCTCCAGAATTCCACGTTCATTTTCTGATTGTGCCAGCTGTTGAATGAATTCCTTCTGCATCTTTCCCACTTCAGCAGCTTCCTGTCGTAATCTCCTTAATTCATCTTCTTGCGCCTAAGAAAATTACCAACTAAATTAAACAATTTGCTTCATTTCTTTGATTCTGAAAAAAAATTCATAATTGATTACAATATTTTATTAAATAAGAAGAATAAAGGAATATACCTGGACGCAGCTGTTATAGAATGGCAAACACAGCTGAGTAAACATTTTAAACTAGGAACTACCATTGTAGACACAATAATGTTCGCAGACGATCAAGTCATATGTGCAGAATCAGAAAATCATGTAGAAATAGCCACACTACTGCTCAAAAAAACTATGGAGAATTATAATCTCAAGATTTCAACAACAAAAAAACTAAAACAATGGCCTTTCGAGGGAAAAATGCAGTGCGATCTAAAATAGTTTTAAACGATGAAATTATCGAAAAAGTACAGAGGTTTAAATATTTAGGATGTCACATATATTATAATTTCGAAAACGATATTAAAAAAAAAAATTACAAATTTCAAAGCATGTGTGGGACGATTAAAAGAACATTACACACAAAAACAACAAAAGAAACAAAACTAAAGTTTTATAAAGTAATGGTAGTTTCCATTGTGACATATGGGTCAGAAAATTGGGCCATGAATAGATCAGACAGAAGATTATTAGGAACGTCAGAGATGAAGTTCCTCAGATACGTTGATAAAAGACCATATTCCTAGTGAAACAATAAGACAAGAACTCAAAATTTTTAATTTAAATGAAAAAAAAAAATACAAAGTTACAAACAAAAATGGCATGAATATATTTTAAGAATGGATCCTTCTAACCTAACTAAACAAGCATTATTATACCATATATATTATATATAATATTATTATATATATTATAATATAATATACATGATATGCGTAAATCACTTCGTGATTTAAGACGGCTCTTATTCCGTTGGATCCCGGCCAACTAGTCACTCATTACGAGTGCACCTCAGCACATGTGTGGACTTCGGTCCTAGGTGCATAGATATCTATGACGTAGTGCAGAGGGCGGCCACTAGAGGGAACCCAAGAGTTGGAACTTAAAACTGAGACGATTCTTCCGACGCCGGGGTGGAATCCGGTGTGGCTATATGGATAAAGCGTCAGCACGTAGAGCTGAAAACCCGGGTTCAAATCCCGGCGCCGGAGAGAATTTTTCTCCGTTCCATTACTCTTTCATCGTATGATGACGCAGAATACTCTTTCATCGTATTATTTTACCAGCACAAGGTCATAGAGATGTGGGACGTCCTAGAAGACGATGGGAAGGCGAATTCTGAGAGCGGAACGGGCCGATGGCCTACCATGAAGATGAAGAAGAAGAATAAAGGTTTAAGTGCTTATTCAAACACCGTGTTACCAAACTTTTTGGTTGTAGGCAACTTAATCCAGGTCTACACCAGGACAGACGCTAACTCGCTAACATTATTGCTACTCACCTCCACTCTTTACACTTTTCCTGACAGAAGAAGAGCAATTTCAAGACAGTTTGGTAAACATCCATGAATCACAACGTTTTAAGGATTTCTTCTACAAATACACAGAACAAGTATGAGGGAATCTCTCAAATGTTGTTAATCTGCAATCAAACACCACTCCTGCAAAAACTAACTTTAAGGAAGTTTGAAAAAAATTACACGTCTTTTATGACTATAGGCTTATATTTATCATCAAATTATTGTTAAAATATATCATAGAGTGGTGATAAAAATTGACGAAATCCTTAAATAGCCTCAATTTTTTTATAAGAATTTCAAACTCCTGACAGCACGATAATATTTCTTTCTTAATTATCTCGTTCACTATTTCGAAATGTATACTTAAAAGCGTAATGTAGGATGTCTATAATAGTACATTATGCAACGAGCCTATAATGGTAGTAATTAAGAGGCGAGTATGTTTGTTTATGAAACGAGCGCAAGCGAGTTTCATAATTTTCATACGAGCGTCTTAATTACCCTTGTAGGCAAGTTTCATACGACTTTATATGCTCGACCATATTTCTAACTTGAAATTATTCAGATGTATACATTTTATTTGTATCTGACAAGATCGGAAGTGACCTTGTTCTAGGTCGTGAATTGTGAGATGTGCGCAGACGCGAAAGTATTGATTTTTTCCGAGGAACAATAATGTCATTGACCTTGATGTAATCCCGTTAAACTTGATATAATCTTCATTATTGAATTCGACATTGAAAAACGAGATGACAAATCGAATTTATTTGAATATTATTTACAATTAACGCTAATTATTATAGTAACAGAACATAACCTTCTGCGACAGTATTGAATTTCCAGCCTCCGTGACTTTTCGCTAATTCTCTTTCGATTGCATATCCGAGAATAATCTATACTTGCGGTTTTATAACGGTACAAAGCTGACTTTTCATTGGCTGAACACCTGTAAGCTGAGTTGTTATTGGCTGAAAACACCTGTACTTTAATGAGTAGGTGTACTTTAATGACATGCATTAAAGGACTGCTACCAGGTGTATAATTACTACATTTCGGCATGGTCTAGCATAAAATATTCTACACTATTTACAGGTTTCTTATGTATCTGTAAAGTTAATCCAGAGTTTTAAATGTCAGCCTCATGGAAAAAGAAAATATAGGAATATTTTTGCTGACCAGATAGGTACATTTTTATTCTTAGGTTCTTAGTACTGAAGTATGTGTGCAATTGTAGGGAAATATCAAATACGAAAGTGTGATTCATCTTCTAACACTAGGCTATTTTTGGAGCTTACAAATAAGAAAAAACAGCAATGTCGGAGTTATATTGTGCCAATATACTGGCAACCATCACTTCTAAGACATAATAATGGGTAGGTCTTTCACTGTAAACCCAGCATTCTCCAGTCTTGTCTATTATCTGCCTTCCCCTTAATCTCTGCATATGATCCATAAATCATTATGTCGTCTATCATCTGATATCTTCTTATGCCCCGAACTCTTCTCCCGTTCACCATTCCTTCCAGTGCATCCTTCAGTAGGCAGTTTCTTCTAAGACAGTGACCCAGCCAATTCCTTTTCCCCTTTCTGATCAGTTTCAGCATTATTCTTTCTTCACCCACTCTTTCCAACACAGCTTCATTTCTTATTCTGTCTTCACATTTCACACGCTCCATCCTTCTACATATTCACATTTCAAATGCTTCTAGTGGCTTCTCACCACATCTATCAATCAATTAATCAATCAATCAGTCATGTTTGTCAGAATTACAATAGCGTATTTATAAACAATGGTCAATAAAAACAAACAGATTAAAATTCCAAGTTCATATGGCTATCAAAAAATTCAATAATCACTTCCCT